>NC_134098.1:22390567-22690567 GCF_000715075.1 Nicotiana tabacum
ATGATGCCTTCGGACTATGACGCCTTCGGACAAAAATGGCGGTATTTCAACCCATGAGATACAAAGACATGATGTTTGGTTATGCGAAGCGAAACAAGACAGAGCTTAGTTTTGTGTAAGATCGGGGTCAGAGCTTAGCCCCGAGGTGGAGAATAGTGCTAGATTTCAAGTAGCATAGCATTTGTGGATATGTAAGGAAAGGCAGAGCTTAGCCCTATGAGACTAGGGAGGCAATGCTTAGCCTCATGCAGGATGGGAGACAATGCTTAGTCTCGTCCAAGGAATGGCAATGCTTAGCCTTATGCAATTAAGGAGGCATGGCTTAGCCTCATGCAAAAATGGAGACAGTGCTTAGTCTCATGCAGTGGAAGGCAATGCTTAGCCTTATGCGATTATGGAGGCAGGGCTTAGCCTCATGCAAAAATGGAGATAATGCTTAGTGTCATGCAGGGTAAGGCAGTTCTTAGCCTTATGCGATTAAGGAGGCAGGGCTTAGCCTCATGCGAAAATGGAGACAATGCTTAGTCTCATGCAGGGGAAGGCAGTGCTTAGCCTTATGCAATTAAGGAGGCAAGGCTTAGCCTCATGCGAAAATGGAGACAATGCTTAGTCTCATGCAGGGGAAGGCAGTGCTTAGCCTTATTCGGTTAAGGAGGCAGGGCTTAGCCTCATGCGAAAATGGAGACAATGCTTAGTCTCGTGCAGGGGAAGGTAATGCTTAGCCTTATGCAATTAAGGAGGTAGGGCTTAGCCTCGTGCGAAAATGGAGACAATGCTTAGTCTCATGCAGGGGAAGGCAATGCTTAGCCTTATGCAATTAAGGAGGCAGGGCTTAGCCTCATGCAGAAATGGAGACAATGCTTAGTCTCATGCAATGAACAGATAATAAGTGATAGCAGAGTATTTCTTAGCTTGAGATATGTTTGCGTTTGGCAGTTTTGTCGTTATGAAGATAGTGATACTGAGGTGTGCACGTATTTGCAAATATTCCCTGTTCCTGCATCCAAAGGACAATCGTGAGTTTTACGGGGGAAGGTTGGTTCGTGCCTCCGCCTGCCTGCTTTGCTTTGCTCTGTATCGAAGTCCTGCTTGAGTTACCGCGGGTAGCATCTGGCTGTTTCATAAAAATAATATTTTCGAAAATGTGCGTGCATATGATGAATGTAGTTATTTAAAATATATTAGTATGCAATATCGGATAAATTAGATAAACCAATGATTGTGACACTTTAGAGACATTGCGACTTCCTTAGAATTTTGAGGGTCCTCCTCAAAATTCTGCCCCAGTTTACTTAGGTGATTCTCTGACCGTTCTGCATATGATGACGTTGGCTGGACTTGCTTCGGAATTTTGAGGGTCCTCAAAATTCTACCCCAGTTTCTAGTTGTGGGGAAAATGAAAATTTTATTGTATTGTGACCGAACACACAAGGCTGCCTACGTATCCTTTCTTAAATGGGAATCAGGTCGAGCATAGTTCAATTACATCAGATGAAGAAATGCGAACATTCTAAACATAATATCTTTTGACTGTGTCTGAATTGATAGTCTTTGGCCAAACCTCTCCGTCCATTTCTGCGAGTATGAGTGCTCCTCCTGTTAGTACTCTGTGAACCATGTAGGGCCTTTGCCAATTGGGCAAAAATTTCCCTTTGGCTTCATCTTGATGCGGGAAGATCCGCTTCAGTACCAGCTGCCCCGGTGCGAACTTTCTAGGTTTGACCCTTTTGTTGAAAGCTCTGAAAATCCTATTCTGATAGAGTTGACCATGACACACTGCATTCATTCTTTTACTGTCAATGAGAGCTAATTGTTCATAGCGGCTTCTTATCCATTCTGCATCACTGAGTTCAGCTTCTTGTATAATTTATAAAGAAGGAATTTCAACCTCGACAGGAATGACATCTTCGGTACCGTAGACCAGCAAATAGGGAGTTGCCCCATTTGATGTGCGGACTGTGGTACGGTACCCCAATAAGGCAAATGGTAACTTCTCGTGCCATTGCTTGTGGTTGTCTACCATCTTCCTCAGTACTTTTTTGATATTCTTGTTTGCGGCCTCCACGGCTCCATTCATTTGAGGCTTGTATGCTGTGAAATTCTAGTGCTTGATTTTTAAGGTCTCGCGCATAGCTTTCATTAGGTCCCTGTTGAGATTGGCGGCGTTGTCGGTGATGATGGACTCTGGAACCCCGAATCGGCAAACAATACGATCTCTGACAAAATCTGCGACGACTTTCTTGGTTACAGCTTTGTAGGATGCATCTTCGACCCATTTTGTAAAGTAGTCTATGGCCACTAAAATGAACTTGTGCCTGTTTGAAGCGGAGGGCTCGATTGGTCCAATGACGTCCATTCCCCAAGAGGCAAAAGGCCAAGGTGTACTCGTTGCATTGAGTTCATTTGGTGGCACCGGTATTATATTTGCGTGTATTTGGAACTGATGACATTTCTGGACATACCTGATGCAGTCTGTTTCCATAGTCATCCAAAAATAACCTGCCCTCAGTATCTTCTTAGCTAAAATGAAACCATTCATGTGTGGTCCGCAAGTTCCAGAGTGTATCTCTTTGAGCAGTTTGGAAGCTTCCTTGGCAACAACACACCATAATAACCCTAGGTCTGGAGTCCTTCTGTACATAGTTTCTTCACTTTGAATGAAATGGTTGGATAATCTTCGCAGCGTGCGTTTCTGTGTATGATTTGCATGCTACGGGTATTCCCTTTTTGCCAAGTATTCCTTGATATCATGGAACCACGGATTCCCATCTGTTTCTTCTTCAACATGAGCGCAGTAAGCTGGCTGATTATGAATCCTTACCGGAATAGGGTCGATGAAATTCTTACCCGGGTGTTGTATCATGGAGGACAAAGTGGCCAGTGCATCTGCAAACTCATTCTGGATTCTCGGGACATGTCTAAACTCTATCTTCGTGAACCTCTTCATCATCTCTTGCACATGATATAGATATGGTAATATCTTGGTATTCTTTGTAGCCCATTCTCCCTACACCTGATGTACCAGAAGATCTGAATCACCAATTATTAGTAATTCCTGGATATTCATGTCAACGACCAAATTGAGCCCCAATATGCAAGCCTCATATTCTGCCATATTATTGGTGCACAGAAATCTGAGTTTCGCAGATACCGGATAATGTTGACCTGTTTCTGACACCAAAACGACTCCAATACCCACTCATTTGAAGTTTGTGGCTCCATCGAAAAATATTCTCCATCCGTTGTAGGCTTTGGCGATATCTTCTCCTACGGATGATATGTCTTCATCAGGAAAATACGTATTTAGTGGTTCGTATTCTCCTCCTACATGAGTTTCTGCAAGATGATCCGCTAATGTTTGTCCCTTAACCGCCTTCTGAGTCACACAAACAATGTCGAATTCACTCAACAATATCTGCCATTTTGCTAGCTTCCCTGTAGGCATAGGTTTCTGGAAGATGTAGTTCAAAGGATCCATCCTTGATATGAGATATGTGGTATAGGCACAGAAGTAGTGCCTCAGTTTCTGGGCTATCCAGGTCAAAGAACAGCATGTGCATTCCAACAAAGAATACCGTGCTTCGTAGGGTGTGAACTTCTTAATCAGATAGTATACGGCATGTTCTTTCATTCCCGTCTCATCGTGTTGTCCCAAGACACAACCGAAAGCCCCATCTATTACGAAGAGATAGAGTAGCAGTGGTCTACCAGGTTCTGGCGGGACCAGGACTGGTGGTGTGGATAAATATTCTTTGATTCTGTCAAAATCTTTCTGGCAGTCTTCAGTCCAACTGGTTGCGGCATCCTTCTTTAACATTTTGAAAATTGGCTCACAGATCACGGTTGATTGTGCTATGAAGCGGCTGATATAATTAAGACGTCCCAAGAAGCACATCACGTCTTTCTTGTTCTTTGGAGGTGGCAAATTCTGGATAGCCTTGACCTTTGATGGGTCTAGCTCAATTCCTTGGTGGCTGACGATGAATCCTAACAACTTTCCTGCGGGGACCTCGAAGGCACATTTTGCGGGGTTCAATTTCAAATTGTACCTCCGAAGTCGATCAAAGAATTTCTTCAAGTCTGCTATATGATCTGTACTCTTCTTGGATTTGGTGATGACGTCATCCACATATACCTCTATATCCTTGTGTATCATGTCGTGGAAAATAGTTGTCATGGCCCTCATATAAGTAGCCTCGACATTTTTCAGACCAAATGACATCATTTTATAGCAGTACACCCCCTACGGTGTAATAAAAGCTATCTTTTCGGCATCCTCTTCATCCATCCAGATCTGATGATCTCCCACGAAGCAATACACAAAGGATTAGAGTTCATGCTTGGTGCAGTTATCGATCAATATGTGTATGTTGGGTAACGGGAAATCATCTTTGGGACTTGCTCTGTTTAAGTCCCGATAATCGACGCATACTCTGACTTTCCCCTCCTTCTTTGGAACTGGCATGATGTTAGCCAACCAAGTTGGATATTCAATCACTTTGAGAACCTTAGCTTTGATCTGCTTGGTGACTTCTTCTTTGATTTTCAAACTCATATCTGGCTTGAACTTTCTAAGCTTCTACTTTACCGGCAGACACATTGGGTTGGTAGGTAGTTTATGAGCCACTATAGATGGCTCAAATCAGTCATATCATCATAAGACCATGCGAAAATATCTTCATATTCCTTCAGGAAACGGGTGTATTCTTCTTTCTCTGATGGTGACAGTTGGATGCTTATGCGAGTTTCTTTGACTATTTCGTAATCTCCCAAGTTGACTATCTCGGTTTCGTCTAGATTGGACTTAGGTTTGTTCTCAAAATTCTCCACCTCTCTGACAATTTCCTCAGGTATTATATCCTCTTCTTCTATTTCCTCTGAGTCACTATCCTTATGTTGCGTTGTCTCATTACATGTCACAGTTGTTGGTTCATCAAGATAAGAAATAGTAATGCTGTAGAGAGAAAAATATGAAGGATAATAATAAATAATAAAATAGCAAACCATTGATGAGTACCAAAATGTCAAAACAAAAATGATTTTTAATGATTCAAACAATTGTTTCAAAGCAAAGATGACAAAATACTAAAAATGTTTTAAAATGCTCATAAAAAATTATTTTCAAAATAAATGACACTAGCAGCTAGGCTACCCCAGAACTCGGCGGGCCCTTGATGGTGTGGCAGTCCAGTTCCTGAGAACAACTCCCTTCTCCACTGTCTGGATGACGAGGCCTTCTTCCTCCTCATCCTCAACTATTACGCTGCAATCCATGCCTTCATTTTCCAAGAATAGATTCCTTAAACCAGCTAGTGCTTCATCTTCTTTGGATCCCCACATCATATCAGCCTGATGGAAGGATTGGCTCAAATGTGGTATCGGCTGCTCGAGAGGGTAATAAGGACCACGCCATGGTAGTGACCAATTATGATACTCGTGCCAGGTGTATTGATATCCTAGTCCAAAGGTCATGGCGTAACGTTTTAACTGTATTAGTTTGGTGATCCCTTAGAGATTCTTGCCGAGACCCTTGCCGGGTTCATACCCTGTCCATACCAATATGCTTTCTATTTTGCTACTCCACCATTTGTCCTTCTCGATCGCGTTAACACACTCAATGCGATGGTAGGTCTCTCCCCCTAACTTCCTTCTATTCTCCACAACTGGGACAGTCTGGTTGGTGTAAATAGGGTTACTCCCATCTCCATGAATGATCACCTCTTGATGATTCCATTCGAACTTCACAGCCTGATGCAGAGTAGATGCTACAGCCCCGGCGGTGTGTATCCAAGGTCGTCCTAATAGCAGATTGTATGAGGCAGATATGTCGAGCACTTGGAATTCAACATCAAACCAAGTTGGACCAATTTGTAAGCAGAGGTTGGTTTCTCCGATTGTGGCCCTTTGAGACCCATCGAATGATTTTACGTTCATAGTTCCTACTCGTATCTCATGCAAACCTTTACCTAACCTCTTCAAAGTAGTCAACGGGTAGATGTTGAGACTTGAAGCCCCATCTATCAAGACCCTAGCAATGAATTTGTCTTCGCACTGTACTGTGATATGCAATGCCCTGTTATGACTCAACCATTCTGGTGGCAATTCATCTTCGTGGAAAGTGATCTTATGGCTTACCAGTACTTGTCCTACCATTGTCCCCTTTCCTTTCCTTCTCGCTTCTGCAGTATAGTCCCTGGGCACAGCAATGGAATTAAATAACGGTGTGGGTGCTACCGTTACGGTGAATGGTGTGGTCACTTCTACTTCGAACGGAGTTGGCGTGGTTGAGGGCGTTGTTACTTCAACCTCGAACGGAGTCGGTGCGGCTACCTCAACTTCAATCGGTGACTGTATCTGTACCACAATAGGCATGAGAGTGACTGGAGGCATTTTGGGATCATCCTCTTCTCGAATGAGCCCAATTGACCCCTCCGGGTCCCATTCTTCATCAGTTTCTATCACATTTACCCCCTCGCCCCTATGATCCGGGAGGGAATTATTGCGGATATTAGTTGCAGTCTCCTTTGTCTATATAACTTTGGTATCAATCAGTGTCTGGATCTTATCCTTCAAAGTGCGGCATTCATCAATAGTGTGACTCTTCATGCCCGAATGGTAGGCACATGTCTTATTCGGTTTACCCATTGAGAGGAATTTTCCATGGCGACAGCGGGAATGGGATTGACAAAACCGGCAGCTTTCAATTTCTCATACAACTGGTCAATAGGTTTGGCAATAGGAGTGTATTGTCTGGGCGGCCTACGGTCAAAATTTGGCCTGGGTTTTTGGTAGTTTTGGCGGGCTGGTGGTGGGTGGTAATATGCTGGCTGAGTGTTGTAAGTGTGGTAGGCAGTAGCGGGTTGTTGATATCTAGGAGGTGAGGGCTGATATGTGGGTGGAGGTGTTTCGTATGTGAGAGGAGACTTTGGACCTTGGGCTACCATCACAGTCCCTACTTCCTTCTTTTTAGATATACCCCATGACTGCAAGGCTTTGTTCGTAGCCTAGAGTGCCTCGAAATTTGTTACCATCCCGCTTTTGATTACCTCTTCTATTCTTTCTCCCAATTTGATGAAGTCGGAGAATTTATGATTTTCAATAACCATCAACCTCTCATAATATTGCTGATCCTGGGACCGGACAAAGAATTTGTTCCTTTGTTCTTCTTCCAATGCTGGCCTTACTTTTGCAGCCTCTAATCTCCACCGAGTAGCATACTCGCAAAAAGTTTCTGTCGGCTTCTTCTTAAGATTCTAGATATAGAAGACATCTGGTGCATTCTCTGTGTTGAATCTGAACCGATCCATAAAGTCTAATGCCACGCTTACCCAATTAATCCACTTCTTTGTATTTTGACTGATGTACCAGGATAGGGCGTCTCCAGTGAGGCTCCTCATGAACAGCTTCATACGGATTCTTTCATCTTTACCAACCCCTACGAGCTTGTCGCAATACGTCCTTAGATGTACCTTTGGATCACCTGTCCCGTCGAACATTTCGAACTTAGGAGGTTTGTAACCCTCTGGCAGTTCTACGTCCGGTTGAATACATAAATCCTCATAGTTCAAACCTTCGATGCCTTTACCACCTTCAACACCTTGGACTCAACATGTAACCTTCATAAGTTCTTCCTCCATGTTCTTAATGAGCAGGTCTTTCTCGGCAGATTCCGGTGTATACGGGGTTTGTTGTGAAGTGTGGGGTTAGGTTTCCACGTATATGGGGTTACTTTGGTGGACTCTAGGGATTTGGGTATAATGGTGATCATAGGTTGAGTTTTTGGGATCATGAGTAGGTTGTGGTGCATTTTGAGGAGTGTGGTAAGTGGTAAATGTTTACTGGGTTGGATGATGATGATGCTGTGAAGGAGTTGGTACTGGTGGAGGATTAGGATTTTGGGGAGGCGTGGCGTATTGATGAGGTGCGGGAGGATTTTGCGGGTGCTGGTTTTGTGTGTTTTGAGGATGTGTTAGGTTTTGGGCATTTTGTTGGTTGATGTGGGGAACATTCGGGGTAAGGAAAAGGTTTTCCAAGTTACGGACTTGCTCAAGCTCCCCTTGCAACTGCAGTATCTTTTGCTCTAACCATAAAACCAAGTCATTCTGCGTCGGAGTACTTTGACCATTTGAAGTTACGACATTCTCGGCGTGCATAGCTTTGTCTTTCCTGATACCACTCATATCGTCCATCTTAGCTTTTCCTTTGTTCTTGGGATCACTTGGAGGAGGAGGAAGTGGAGGACCTCTAGATCTGATATGATGTGTTGATGATGCTAGTATGCACGAACCAACCATAGAGGATGGGGATAAACAAAGAAAGGAAGAAAAACAAAAGGTAAACAAGTCAGTAAGGAGTATTAAAAGGATATTTCCGATATTTAAACACGTATTGTGGAATTATAAATTCATGTTCTAATTTGGGGACCTCATCATGCCCGAGGTAGGCCTAGCGACATATAGCTTTGGAGAAAACTCAATGCCAGTAACTGCGTTATTTCATTAATATGACAAATAAACCAAATCTCTACTAAAACGACAATAATTATAAAGAGTCACTAGTGGCATTTGCCTTATTACAATCAAATTCTAAAACGAATCTAGAAAACATCATTCCTAATCTACTCGGTCCCAGAGGGACCTTCTCCAAGCTTGGCCTTCTTAGCCCCGTCAATCAGATTCCCCAGGTCGCGCATGTCCAACAACAGATACGCCCTTGCTAGATGTCCTCCTTCATTGCCCTCTGCATTATGACAATCCGAGACCCTTTTCCTCATCTTTCCCTCAAGTTCCATCAAACCCTGCTCCAAATACTCCACCCTTTCTGTTGATTTAGTAGCGATTCCCCTCCATTCATTGATTGCTTCCATGTCCACTTTATGTTGTTCCAAATGCCTGGCCTCAGATTCAAAGACCTTTTTGCGCGTAACCTCCTGTATTTGACTTGTGCTTCAGCAGCGTCATCTATGACCCTATTTCTCAAATCAACCCCTGGCTTGACCTCTCCTACTATGTCATCGACCAACCATGATGGGTAGAAGTACACATGGCCGGCATGATACCTATCTGGCTCGATGGTATCTTTCTCCACAATAATATTTTGATGCCACATGTGCTGTGTCCCGAACTTGAATGGAATGGCATTCTCTTGGAAGTCTGCTTTGTAATGAACCATTTTGGAAACTCGTGGTATAACCTGTTTTCTCCCAGCTTGCCTGATGACTCTGATAGGAGCATAAGGATAGATTCCCCTTAATCCGATTAGCACTAGATGAGGAACATCTCTCGACCTGATGATGAATTCACTGCTAGGGAACCACTCGAACATCCAATGTACCTTGTCATCAGTCAAATTGCTAAAGAAATGTACCCAGCTCACAGCGTTTCCCGGTTGTGCAAACCTGTCTGGGATAAAAGTCATTCTCTTCGGATGGTGATAAGCTATGTGGTCATTCCATGGTCGTCGCAAAAATTCTTGACGGTATTGTCCTCTCTGAAGGTGTTCCAACAACCATATTTGCAGCAACAGATTGCAACCCTCGAAATGCCTATATCCCTTTTTGTAACGGTCTAAGGCTCGGTACATCTCAACCACGATCATTGGGACAATAGTGTAAGTTTGCCCCTCAATTCCTTCCATTAGGGTCTTAGTGACCATAGCTAGGCGAGTGTGGATCTTTTCCCCTTGTATCGGGAATATCAACATCCCCAGAAAATAGACAATGAATACAAAAACCTGGCGGTGAGTCCAACCCAAAGAAGTGATGGCAAATTCATCATGATAAAGACGATATGACTTGCTGTGACCATAACGCTCGTAAAGGAAATTGAAAGGTATGTAAGATTTCTTCAGAAAGACTAACTCATCATTTTTCCTGAAACCCATCATTTTTAGGAAACCTCGAGAAGTACGGTTTTCTGGTACCAACAAGCCAAGGCTATCCCATGGGAGCCCAGCAAAGCCTCCTATTTCCTCTAGGAGGGGAGTCATTTCTATATCACCAAAACGGAAGACAACCCTCTTCTCATCCCAGAACATGGTGGCAACCTCAATTAACACATTGTTCGGCTGAATATCTAACAAAGAAGGTAAATTTCCGAGAACTCTTTTCACATGGTTTTTGTCACTTGGCGAGAGATTTTCGCACCAATCTAGCAACAAAGGTGGGATACTTCGAACCATGTCGAACCTGGGGACTTCGTGCCTCATTTATGCAAAACCAAATAAAGTTAGCCCTTTCCCCCTCCGGATTCGACTAGTTGCACATTAATGATTATCATATCGAAACGTTTTCTCCAAATAATGCATATATCATGATTGTACCCATTGGGATTTAAGGAAATCCCGGCGGGCTTTGGGCAAGGCTTTCCTTAGAGAGTTATTACGCGGACAACGTTCTAACCCATACTAGGTTTAGAAATGATGCATGCACAGTTAATATTAGAGTGGGGGTTTCTAGAAGAGTCTAGACCGGTACCCTTAAGTGGACAACTCGAGTGGGGAAGGCACAGAACCGTCGATTGCACCGCTGATTGACTAGTTTTACCGCAAATAAGCCTTTCCAAACTTAAAAGGGTGATTTAGGAAGAGCGCGGACACTCATCAAGCGCCGCTTTGGTATTAATTACGTATGAGTGGAATATAATGTGGAGCATGCTTTATGCAAAGATAAAACAATACGTTGTCAAGTATTTTGCATGATGAAGACGGTAAATGCAGTATTAAATAAAACGTAAAGACATAAAAAGAAAGAAAAACAAGGAAGAAGTTAGTTCGCGGAATATGAAAGAATTGTATAAAGCAAGCAAGGGGGTAGGGGTAGGGAGAGACATGATGCAACAAATTTAAAAATGATTCGGAGCAAGTGAACATGACTAGAAAATAAAGGAAAATGCACATTGTAACCAAATTAACTAAAGATTTGCATATTAATACAAATTCAAAATAGAGGGAAATAGGGGAAAGGGTGTGCATGTAGCCATAAAAAAGGGAAAATGGAAGCGGAATGTTCATGTAATGATAAAGAACAAGGAAACACA
Organism: Nicotiana tabacum; assembly: GCF_000715075.1. Lineage (NCBI taxonomy): Eukaryota > Viridiplantae > Streptophyta > Magnoliopsida > Solanales > Solanaceae > Nicotiana > Nicotiana tabacum. The sequence goes on from NC_134098.1 coordinate 22,401,604, forward strand.
TTCATCAAAGAAGACTAATTCATATGGACCAAGTTCGCTATGGTAAGAGCCTAAAAATCTCCCCAGCAGAGTAGCCAAGCTATCGTGCCCCTCTTTCTCGTGAAATCGGGTTTCAGCACATGACAACTCTTTTAAAGGAAGGTGTTAAAAGAGAGAGTCACCACCTAAAGGGTTTGAGGTGCGTTAGGGCACCTGTTTGCAAAAAACTCTAGTTTAACCAGTTTGCTTCACCAATGATCGGGTAAAGGCTCAAATTACCTCGAAGAGAAGGTGTTAGGCACTCTTCGAGGTCCACAACTATGGATCCCGGCCGAACTTGAATTATATGAATTAATCAAAAACGTCAAAGAGAAAAACAAGAAGTTTGAAAAAAAATCATTATAAAAAGTCCTTGAGTAAACACAGATAATTGGTTTAAAGACAAGATGGGGGGTCCTAAGTTTTTTTGCCTAAAGGATCATCCCGTGTAACATAAATAATACTTCGTAACTCCCTTGAGATGGGGTGTTACTCATATTATCCAGCGGGCACAGACTATCATCTCCTGCTACCTGATTACTATCTTTAAGTTTTTACCTAAAGCGCACTAGTTGATTCTAAACTGTGCCCTATGCGTGCACTACCTGTCCCATGCCTATGGCCCAGGAGGCGTTTGGACCTCTATTTTGGATAGTTTCTAGACTTAGCTTAGGCTGCTCAGAAATGATAAAACTAGGTGACATACAAAACAAGTTGGACTTCATGTAAAAGCAATTAAGGGCTCAAGTTAGCCTTTACACTTAGACAATAAATGCTCGCGAACAAATTTTCACATTAAACATTAGACAATTTCAGGATTGAGGCAAATTAAAGCCATTAGGCCCTATAGACATGGTTTCTATGTGACCTTGGGATTCAAATATGCATGCAGTTTCAGATGCAAGATGCTACCTTTATAGACGTGATTTCTGAACAACTATACATTTTAGGGAATCTGGTATTGCGAGCTGATTGTTGAAATTACAGATTACAAGTGGATAAACCTATAGACATGATTTCTAGGTGATTTGCGTAGTAGTTAGCAGTGATAACTATTGAATATACTCAGAATTACCCAGTTTGATCCTATAGGCATGCTTTCAAATAGCGACAGAGTTAAGCAATGAAACAATGTTTGAAAGTTCAATATTAACACATTAAGGCGAGTGGTATTACCCTATAGGCAGGATTTCTAACGATTAGCGATTGAAACTAATTTTTATACTTAACTCCTATAGGCATGTCCCCTAAGTGAGCTATTATAATAACAAAAGCGAATTAACCAATCAAAGTCCTATAGGCATGATTTCTAGATGAATATTGGTATCTAATGAATATGCTGCAATTATGCAAATTGGGAGATTTGTCATTTTATTTCCTAACAAAACATATAGGAGCAGAATATGTTAGACGAATTAAGCACTCAAGTCCTATAGGCAGGTTATCGAACGACACATAGGATTAGAATATGTTTGAGCAAATTAACACCGATAGGCAGGATATCTAACAACACATGGTAGTAGAACATGTTTGAGCAAATTAAACACCTATAGGCAGGATTTCTACCCGTTTCATGCAAACATTATAATAGACCCATTTTTCCAATTTTACTAACACCCCAATTGTTATTACAACATTATTACAGGCCCAATGAATAAAATAAATTACAAAGTTACAAAATAACTATAGTGGGCCTAAGACAGGCCTAAAGTATACCCAGCCCAGCCAGGCCTTCAATTACATATCCAACAGGCTTCACCACAGCCCAGAAGTCATAGCCAATCAAACCTAGAAAACAATCTTCATTTACACAAAATAGCCAAAACCCAGTAGCCAGAGCTGATGAACAGCCATTTACACAAACCAGTTGGTTTATTCAGTAGGTGAAAAAGGAGTGGCCGAGTTGAACAATTAGGAGAAAGTGGCCTAAAGAACCTTAGACCCTAGTGTGTCAGAGTTCACAAGGGTCTCAAAATGGACCCCAAGCAGTGCTCACACTAGGGAGGTTGATAGAGAAGATTTAGGGGAGGGGGGACTTGGATTTCAGTCAGCCTAGAATTAGACTCATAACAAGAAACAATCAATGAAAAATAGTAATATGTTTGGAAAAGTATTTGCAAACACTATAAGATAATCACACAATGAACACAAGAAGCAAACTAACACATTGGGCAGGGTGTCATATGATAAGAAACAAAGAGCCTGGGATTGCAAAGTCAACAGGCAAGGGTGTTAGATTAGTAAAACCACGTAATGCAACCAGTGTAGAATTTAAAGGATCAGATTATACCAAACTCAGGATTACACGGTATACTTCAAACAGGATTAGATTTCATAGAGGGTATCAGTCAAGGAGGATTAGTTTAAAGGATAACAAGTTGTTAGAGGTACAGATTGGATATGGCAAGAATACATAGGGTGATTACCATAGTCATAAGAGCATATAACATTTAGAGTAAAGGTCTTAAACAAGTTAGGGCATACTAATAACATCAAATTGGTCATTAGAAGTTCAGAATTAGGCAGAGAACATAAGTTGAACCATATAGTCAAAATAGATTTTTCAGGTTATCACAAACTAAACTAAGCATGCTTCATTTTGTCTAAATAAATTAGGCTAGGTGCAAAGCATTATTAAGATAGCAATCACAAGCAAAATTAGGCAGAAAAGAGTCAAAGAAATGCATTAGATCATGCAGTTTAGAGAACATGCTAATTCGAACATAATAAACATTGCGAAAGTTAGAAACTAACCAGTGATTGTTCGATAAACAAGAAAAGGATTGCAGTAAGGACCCAGAGTCCTGAATGTGTCAAGTTCCAAGGGTTTCAAGAACCCAGGCAGTGCTCACACCCAAGAGAGGTCAGAAAAAGTAGAAGTCCAGTGGCCTTGGCTTTCAGCCGGCCAAGAACCAAACAGAATCGAATAGTAAACAAGTATAGAGTAGAAAACTTCAGTTTTTAGTGAGAGAATAGTGATTCCAGTTCTGTCTAAAGGGGGAAAGGGGATGGGTTTATATAGTGGTAAAAATTAAACACACAAACAAGGAAAAACAATCAATCAATCTTAAAGAAAAAGGAAAGAATAACATGCGGAACTGATTCAAAATCAATTTAGGAGAAGTCAAGCAAACCCTAGTTTTTAGGAAAAATAAATATCAACGGAATATACACAGAAACGGTAGCATAGGAGGAATATAGACACAAATAATACTCAAAATCAGATAATCGAACTAATTTTGGTTCGATTTGAAGAGATCTGTAAACCCTAATTTTTTAGGAAAATAAGAATCAACAAAAAATGCACAAATATTCGTACTCACAATAGAACAAAGGATGAACATAGACAGAATAGCAGAAAGATCAGTGATTTGAACCATTTTTGGTTCGATCTTGTGGAGATCTGCTTGCCATGTTTAGGCAAGCAGTATAGGAGAGTAACCAATACCCGGAGGAGGTCATATATGGCAAGTAGTAGCCATAGAATCCCATATTAGACGGGATTATGAGAGGATTTAGGGGGCGGCGGCTAGGGTTCTTAGGAGGGAGAAGGAAGGTGAGGGATATTAGGGCGGCGGACAAGGGAGAATGGGATTAGGGTTGGGGTTTGGGTTAGTTTAAAGAGGAGGGCTTGATATGGGCCGTTGATCTCAGAGATCAACCGTCACGATTAAAGGGTAGTTGGGTCGGGTTATTAAAAATGGGTCGCGACCGGGTTAGGGGTTGGGTTAATTTGGTTTGGGCTGGGGGTTGTTTGGGCTAGTGTATTAGGCTTTGGGCCTTTGTTGGTCCGAAAATAGGTAGGATTTTAGGCTAGTTTTTAAATACCCAATATTTAATAAAAAAATAATTTATAAAAGTAATTAATAAATAATAAAATATTATTTGTACACTAAAATGATTAAAAATAATTAATTCACATTATAAAATTATAAAGAGTCATTTTCGCATAAATAATGTAATTATACATGAATATGGGCTATTATTGTAAAAATATGCAATTAGCCCTAGAAATGCAAATGTAATTAAAAACATGCACTAAAAATATTTAAAACATCATGTTGGTGTAAATGATAAGTTTATATGATTAAATTATCATAAAAATAATTTGAAGGATAATTACTGGGTATAAAAATGCGGAAATAAATCGATTTAAAGCCTTTAAAAATTATGAAAAATGCTTGTATATGTTTATAAACTAAATGATAATGCAAATATACTATTTTGAAAGTATATATATATTTTAAAAATATGAGAAAAAAATTGGGTATCAACACGTACAATAGACCCTTGTGGTCCGGCCCTTCCCCCGACTTGCGCATAGAACTCATAGTTAGTGTAGTCTAGTTTAGAGTAGTAGCAGACAATTATTGAAAGAAAAAAAAAACAAAAATATAGAAACAATCATGAAAAAAAAAATTTAGAAAAAACTCAGACTTTTCCCTACAATGGATCTCTTGGATAGCTTTCTTGAGGGATTAAGGTCCGATTAAAAATACCAATTTTTTTTAGGATAGTTAGGTAGTGATTTTTCTTTGGGCGCTGGTTCTTTTCCAAGGGTGTATCCCGAGCCCGGTATTTTGGTTTTATTTTTTTAGGAGTAGAATAGGAAGAAAATTGAGTTGCTCTAGATACTTGTTGACATGTTTGGTGCCAGTACATTAGGCTATGGCATGTACTCTGTCTTCCTGTTATAAATGATTTGAATTGTGATGCCTATTTAAAATAAATAGCCTACTCTGTGACGTCTGTTCTCAGTTGTTTGACTTGTATGTCATGTAGTGCATTATTTCTTAAAATTCTCAACTATATGTGCTTGATTGACTTGGGAGTTGAACAAAACTGTCTTGATTGAGTCATGTGCAATGTGAGTATGAGGATTTGTGATATTCTGTGCTATCATGTGTAGTCTAGAGCTTGCCCTATGTGTTAGTCGAAGCGAAGTCTTTAAATTGTGCTAGTCCAGGAGATGACGTAGGCAGTTCTTTGCTCGATCATAGATGTGCTTGTCACTTACAAATAAAATTTTTCCGTTGTTATCCCCTTTGGGCCTATAGACTTTTTCCTTGGCACCCACATTACAAGACATATCCCTTATTTTGTTCTTAACTTGAGCTTGTTGAACCTTTACCTCTGAAGGCAGTTAGTCGCAAAAGAAGTAAGGTGAGAGATTGAAAATTATCGTTCGAGTGGAACCATGGAAGGGCCCACAAGGTGCACTATGTTATAGAAAGGCCTCTAGCCAATGAACTTTAATGAAAGGAGTGTGTGTAGGAAAAAAAAAAGACAAAAAGGAGAAAAGATAAATGCAAGGAAAGAAATTCAAATAATGTTGATAGTCAAAAAGAAAAAAAAACACCTCCTAATCTTACTAATTTGTGCTAGTGGGTATGTAGAAGTGCTTAATTGAAGGAAACAAGTGCTATGTTGTGTATAAGTTGTGGCAAGTGAATTGATTGAAGGATATGTGCTTGATTTCTGAGTGTAGTGTATTAAAGTGCTTAGGAGGATTAATCACTATTCCTTAATGTATCTTACCCGTCCCTTATCCTACATTACAACTCGGAAAGATCTAATTGATCCTAGACTTGGATAGCTTAGATTAGTCGCGATGTACACTATGGGAAAGCTTATGGTTCGACCACGGGATGCACATGAACTTCTTTGTGAGAGTGAGTGTCGTTTGTTCACTTTAGTGATGTCCTTAATTTATGTTCAAAATTATACTTGAATGTGTGCATTATTTTTATATTCACTCTCTTGTTTGTTGGTAAGGGCACATGGTCTCATGACAAATTGGTAATATTGTTAACTTAACTTGTTGGGTGAGTGCGCGAGTTGAGAGTGCATAATGGTAACAAGTCATGTCACGACCCCAATTTCCCTCTGTGGGATATCGTGACGGCACCTAGTCTCTAAGACTAGGTAAGCCTAAACAATATGTGGAAACATTAAATAAGATATTAAAACTTGAACATCCCAACAATTTCATAAAAGAAATCTACAAAAACTCAATATATAAAATCCCAAAACCCGGTGAGATATAAGTCACAAGCTTTCATCACTGTCTATCAAAATATAAAGAAATAAGATAAGAACATAATAGAAGGGGACTCCGAGGCCTGCGGTCGCGGGCAGGTGTACCTTGAAGTCTCCAAGCAGCGACACAACGTACTAATATCGGGGCTAGTAAGATGTACCTAGATCTGCCCAAAGACATGTGTAGAAGCGTAGTATGAGTACACCACAACGGTACCCAGTAAGTGCCAAGCCTAACCTCAGTAGAGTAGTGACGAGGTCAGGTCAGGGCCCTACTGGAAATAATAGGAAACAAGGCAGAAGATATAATAATATAATGAAATGACTAAGAAGTGAACAATGAGAAATTATAGAAAGATAAAAACACAACAAATAGAGGTAAACAACAGGGGCGCTCCCGAGGTACCGCCTCGTAGTCCTAAAAGTAAATGCATAACAGGGGCGCTCCCGAGGTACCGCCTCGTAGTCCCAAAAGTAAATGCATAACAGGGGCGCTCCCGAGGTACTGCCTCGTAGTCCCAAAAGTAAATATGCAACAGGTAACCGATGGGACAATGAAATTACAGCAAGGAATCCTACAGTTAAAGACTGAATACAAGATCAAGAAAGCAGGAAATCCAACTAAGCATGTTGCACAAATTGCAAGTAAGAGATAAGACAAGTAGACATGCGACATTAGGCTAAACATGATGACTACACATGCTAGAGTAACTCAGTTAAGGAATTAAAAAGGAAACCACTTAGCAAGAACCAGATTATTAATACTTAATCGAGTATGCACTCGTCACCTCACGTACACGGCCTTCACATATTGCAAATACCATAACAGTCCAAACCTAAGGGGACTTTCCGCCACACAAGGTTAGACAAGTCACTTACTTCAAATTTCACTCAATCAATCAATAAGAATGCCTTTCCCTCGACTTTCAAACTATGATCGGCTCGAATCTAGCCAAAACAATTACATACTATACATATAACTATAAGAAACTAATTTAAATAATAAATCTGCGACTTTAGCAAAGAATTGAAAAATCGCTCCAAAAAGTCGACCCGGGCCCACGTCTCGGAGCCCGACCAAAATCACAAAATCCGAATACCCATTTGATATCGAGTCCAACCATACAAGAATTACTCAAATCCGACCTCAAATCGCCTTTCAAATCTCAAAAGTTTGGTCTAAGAACTTTCACCATTTTTTCCCAAATTTCTCAACCCAAATCCTTAATTAAATGAAGAAATTAATGATAGATTAGTGGATATTAATCAAAAATGAGTGTAGAATCCTTACCCAAATGTTTCCTCTGAAAATCTCTCGAAATATCACCACAAACCGAGCTCTCTAGGTCCAAAAATGGATAATGAAATCAAACCCTCGAAAATCCCCTTTTCTGCCCAATGAATCCGCATTTGCGGACCTCAAGCCTAGAAGACTCGCACCTACGGACCCATTAGCGCTTCTGTGGACCCTATCCGCTTCTGCGATCCAAGGCCTCCCTAGCCATATCCGCTTTTGCGATGCATTTACCGCATCAGCGTGTCCACTTTTGTTGTCCCAGCTGGTCATGGCAAGACTCACTTCTGCGGCTTGAGGACCGCACTTGCGGCGCCGCAGCTGCAACCCAAAATGCGCAGGTGCGATTACACCAGAAGCAGCAGTGCTTCAATTTTCCCACAAGTCCAATATTATTCCGGATTCAATCCGAATCACACCCGGGCCCTCCGGGACCCTGTCTGAATATACCAACAAGTCCTAAAATATCATACAAACTTAGTCAAGCCCTTAAATCACATCAAACAACGCTCAAAACACGAATTGCACATCGATTCAAGCCTAATGAACTTTAGAACTTCTAACTTCTATGTTCGATACCAAAACCTATCAAATCAAGTCCGATTGACCTCAAATTTTGCAAACAAGTCATAATTGACATTACGGACCTACTCCAACTTCCGGAATCAGAATCTGACCCCGATATCAAAAAGTCCACTCCCATTCAAACCTTCTAAAATCTTCCAATTTTCCAACCTTCGCCAAATAACGCCGAACTGACCTACATACCTCCAAATCAACCTCCAGACACACTCCTAAGACCAAAATCACCATACGGAGCTATTGGAACCGTCAAAACTCCATTTCAGGGTCGTTTTCATACAATTCAAACTACGGTCTACTCCTATGACTTAAACTTCCATTTTAGGGACTACGTGTCCCATTTCACTTTGAAACCAAAAACCAAACCTTCCCACAAGTTACGTAACCACAAAATGAAATAGTGGGAGCAATAAATAGGATTTCGGGAATAATACTCTCAAAACAACCGGCCGGGTCGTTACATCCTCCCCATCTGAAAACAAAAGTACGTCCTCGAACGAGTATAGAGACATACCTGAAGTGGTAAAAAGATGAGGATAATGGCTGCGCATATCATGCTCGGTCTCCCAAGTCACCTCCTTGACCGAATGACCCCTCCATTGAACCTTTACTGAAGCGATGCTCTTCGACCTCAACTTTCGAACCTGCCTGTCCAAAATGGCCACCGGCTCCTCAACATAATGTAAGGCCCCGTAAAAGTTTTCCTAAAAACCCGGATTCCGTGATACCAAAGTAGGCGTAGAGGTTAATAATAGTAAAAATTCTTCACGGCGAGCTTGCGAGGGGCTACATGGCACTCCAGTTTCCATGGCACTCCAGTTTCCATCATTTCCGATTGAGGGGCTCAGTTCACGGCCAATATTTGGAAGAAATTTCAGCAAGGTTTGGATACTCAGGTAAATCTTAGTACAACCTTCCATCCACAGACCGACGGGCAAGCAGAGCGGACTATTCAGACGCTTGAGGACATGTTGCATGCTTGTGTTCTTGATTTCAAGGGTAGTTGGGATGATCATTTGCCACTCATAGAGTTTGCTTATAACAACATCTTTCATGCGAGTATTTTGATGGCACCATTTATGGCATTGTACGGTAGGGTATGTAGATCTCTCATTGGGTGGTTCGAGATTGGGGAGGCTGAGTTGATAGGGCCAAACCTCATGCATCAGTCTATGGAGAAGGTTAGGGTCATAAAGGAGTGGTTGAAAACTGCCCAGAGTCATCAGAAGTCCTATTCGGATGTTCGTCGTTGGGATTTGGAGTTCAAAGAAGATGATTGGGTATTCTTGAAAATTTCCCCCATGAAAGGCGTAATGCAATTTGGTAAGAAAGGGAAATTGAGTCTGAGGTATGTCAGACCGTACAGAATCATTCAGAGGATCAGTGAGGTGGCGTACAAGCTTGAGCTACCACCCGAGATGTCATTAGTGCACCCGGTATTCCATGTGTCCATGTTGAAGAAGGTAGTTGGAGATCCGTCCGCTATTGTGCCGATTGAGACCATTAAGGTTAATGAAAAATTGTCATATGAAGAAATTCCAGTTGCCATTCTTGATAGACAAGTCCGAAAGTTGAGGAATAAAGAGATTGCCTACGTGAAAGTGTTATGGCAAAACTAGCAGTTGGAAGAGGCCACGTGGGAGGCCGAGGAAGAAATGAAGAAGAAGTATCCTTACTTGTTTGAATAGTTGTGTAATCCTTTCTTTTTATGAACTTGTCGCCTATGAATTTTGTATCACTTGTTCAGTAAATGTAAAGGTGTTCCTTTTGATTATATGTTATTTATGAGGCCACGGTTGGTATTGTTATGAGTTTTGTTACGTCGTTGGGTTGTGCATATGTTTGTAAGATGTGTTTTTGGGGCTCTCTGATAGGTGGATAGGCCTAGTTACAAAGGAAACTCCGGCGAAATTTTTGGAAATTTGGGGAGTTAGTTAAATTTAGGGCTACTGGTGTGGGGTATGAAAAAACCTGAGTTGCATAAGGTGCTAATAGTGGAACCTGGTCCTCATTCGAGGATGAATTATCTTAAGTGGGGCAGGATGCAAGGCCCCATAAAATTTTTCCTAAAAACTCGGATTTCGTGATGCCGAAGTAGGCGTAGAGATTAATAATAGGAGAAACGGTTTGGACTTTTTGGATTGAACAATGCGCTGGGGAGTTGAAGGAAATATTTTTGCAAAAATAGGCATTTCTGCAGCCCATTATGCGGCCGCATAATCACTCTACAGGCCGCAGAGTGAAGCAGCCTTTTTGGCAAATTTTGAGGTGAATCCACGGCCAATTATGCGTCCGCATAACCGTTTTGCGAGCCGCACTTTGGCCGCATAATCATCCTTGGACTTTTGCGGTGGGAGATTCTGCGGCGCATTATGCGACCACAGAATAGGTTTGCGGGCCGCATAACGGCCACAGAGTGAAGCAGGCCAGCCCAGTTCCCAGGGCCACTTTTTGCGGTCATTTCGCGAACTGCATAACCATTATGCGGTCGCATATGCGATCGCAGAACCTGTTCCGGAGCTTCATTTTTAGTGTTTTTAAACCCGACCATATATGCGACCGCAGAACCTGTTCCGGAGCTTCATTTTTGGGGTTTTTAAACCCGACCATATTCCGTTAAAACACCTACCTTGGACCATTTTGAACTTATTTTCTGATATTTTTAGAGTGAGAGAGAGGGTCCTAGAGGGAGAAAGTGATCTTCATCAAATTGCTCTTCAATTCTCACTTAAAACCTTGAAGATTATCAAGAGAGGCACCTAGGTCTTCTTCCTAAGAGGTAAGATTCTATCACCCAAACTCTTAAATTTCAAAATGTAACTAGAATGTTCTATTAGTAAGGTAATTCATGGGGATGTGAGTGCTTACCTTGCATGCATGTGTTCCTAAGGTATGTGGGGAGGTTGTGAGTTAAATATAGAAAAGAATGGGGTGTGGAATGGTGAAGTCTTTCATAAAAGGGCCATGGAACCATAATACACACACATTGTTTGATATAATGCTCTAGTGAGCTAGAATTATGATCATTTTCCTAATTTTGGGTTCAATTTTACTATATTGCTAAAATATATTGATGTTGCTAATATTCCGAAACATCTTAGAGTTTTAAGAGGCTCAATTGAGGTATGTTGGCTAAACCCCTCCTTCTTAGAAGTGAATCACACAGTATTCATGCAATCGACGTAAGTCCCAAATTCAACGTCCTAGAAATTGCTATCCCGAATGTGCTTGCTATGAAAATATATGTGTAATATGTATTCCCATTCTTTCATCATATTATCTCGTCATCTTAGGAAATGTTCAAGACTTAGAATATGTGCTAATATGCCTAGACTTCAAGTCAAATTCGATTAAAGACTGTTATGCCAAATTGTGTGAAAAGCCTCTATGTTCCTTGGATTCTAAATTGCTCACATGTGAAATCAAGAGTCTTGAATGAAAACCGCATTGTTATTGATGATAATAATAATGTTGGATTGTGGAAAAGAACTTGAACTATGAAATAAGGCCAAGTTCCAAGAACGAATTTATAATTAAAGCCACTTATGCCAATGTATTGAAAAGATGGGAAATAAATATGAAGTAAGATGATCGATTGAAATGGTTGATGTCTCGAATGAGATGGCTTAGCCGATCGGGCCGAGATCGGACTCCGTATAATAACACTGTGGTATTGTGAGTGAAATTGTGAACATGGTTGATGTCTCAAATAAGATGGCTTAGCCGACCGGGCCGAGATCGGACTCTGTGTAATAACACGGTGTTATTGTGAGTGAAATAGTGAATATGGTTGATGTCTCAAATGAGATGGCTTAGCCGATCAGGCCGAGATCGGACTCTGTGTAAGAACACGGTGGTATTGTGGATTGTGGAATATTGGCTCTAAAAACCATCCAACCTTATAATATTATTTGGAGCTCTTATTGCATTCTTGACTGTTCCTCTTATATTATTATTCATTCTATTGAGATGGTGTTTAGCTATACATACTAGTGCTATTCGATGGTACTAACGTCCCTTTTGCCGAGGGCGCTGCATCTTTAAATGGATGCAAGTGGTTACATAGCAGACAGTGTTGATCACAGATAGTGCTGCATCCTCTTCTCAGCGGACTCGGTGAGCCCCATTTCATTCCGAGGTCATGTGTTGTACCTTTTGTTTATATTGTGGTCACTTTTTGAGGTATAGTCGGGGCCTTGTTGCCGGCACCATCTTTATTCTCTTTTGTATCTTTAGAGGCTCTGTAGATACTATGTGGGTTGTATATGGGTGTTAGAAAGGTAAACAGATCATGTTTGTTTTGGGCTCTTGTTCCACTCAGTCATAAGGCTGTATGTATTTTGAAACTTAACAATGATGTGACAAAATGAAACGACGTAGTAATGTATATATGTATGAACCTTCTACTTCCTAACTAATAAGAGCATGCCTTCTCTGGATCATAGGTGAGTCGGGTAGATAGTGTTTAACAGGCTTGCTCGACAGGGTCCACTCGGTTGAGCACCGGTTGCGCTCCCCAAGGTTGGGGCATGACACATAAGATAAATCCTTTTCCATCTGGACTGAGTTGAAGTCTAACACATGAGACGGATCGCCGTGATACTTCCGGAGCATGGAAACATGGAACACTGGATGAACTGCAGAGAGACTAGGTGGTAGTGCAAGTCTGTAAGCCACCTCTCCAACCCTCTCAAGAATCTCAAAAGGCCCAATATATCTAGGGCTCAAGTTGCCCTTCCTCCCGAATCTCATAACACCCTTCATGGGCGAAACCCGGAGCAAGACCCCACTCCCCAATCATGAATGCAACGTCACGAACCTTCCGATCCGCATAACTCTTCTGCCTGGATTGGGCTGTACGAAGTCGATACTGAATCAGTTTAACCTTTTCCAAAGCATCCTACACCAAGTCTGTACCCAATAGCCTGGCTAGCCCGGCTCGAACCAATCCAATGGAGACTGACACCGTCTACCATACAAAGCCTCATACGGGGTCATCTGAATGCTAGCCTCAAACTCCGCAAGTAGGAAGAACTGCTCCTAAGAATCCCCAAAATCCATCACACACGCACGCAATATATCCTCCAATATCTGAATAGTAAGCTCGGACTGTCCGTCCGTCTGAGGGTGAAATGTTGTACTCAACTCCACCCGAGTACCTAACTCATATTATACGGCTCTCCAGAACCGCGATGTAAACTGCGTACCCCGGTCAGAGATGATAGATACTGGCACACCATGAAGCCTGACAATCTCGCGAATGTAAACCTGAGCCAGCTTCTCCATAGAGTAAGTAGTAACCACATGAATGAAATGATCTGACTTGGTCAATCTATCCACAATCACCCAAACTGCATCGAACGTCATCTGAGTCCGTGGGAGCCCAACAACGAAATCCATAGTGATCCGCTTCCATTTCCACTATGGAATCTCTAGCTTCTGAAGCAGTCCAACTGGCCGCTGATGCTCATACTTCACATGCTGACAATTGAGGCACCGAGCTACATACTCCACTGTGTCTTTCTTTATTTGCCTCTACCAATAGTGCTGTCTCAAGTCCTGATACATCTTCGCGGTACCTGGATGAATGGAGTACTGCAAACTGTGAGCCTCCTGGAGAATCAACTCACGTATGCCATCTACATTGGGCACACATAGCCTACCCTGCATCCGTAACACACCGTCATCTCGAATAGTGACTTCCTTGGCATCACCATGCTGAATCGTGTCCTTAAGGACAAGCAGATGGGGGTCATCATACTGACGCTCTCTGATTTGATCATAAAGAGAAAACTAAGAAACCACACAAGCCAAAACCCTGCTCGGCTCGAAAACATCCAATCTGAAAAACTGGTTGGCCAAGTCCTGAACATCTAAGGCTAAAGGCCTCTCTGCTACTGGTAGATATGCTAAACCACCCAAACTCTCTGCCTTGCGACTCAAGGGATCGACCACCATATTGGCCTTCCTGGGATGATAGAGAAAGGTGATGTCATAATCCTTAAGCAGCTCTAACCATCTCCGCTGCCGCAAGTTAAGATCTTTTTATTTAAATAGATGTTGTAGACCCTGGTGATCGATGTAGACCTCACGAGGGACACCATACAAATAGTGCTGCCAGATCTTCAAGGCATGAACAATAGCTGCTAACTCGAAGTCATGGATAGGATAGTTCTTCTCAAGTACCTTCAGCTATCTAGACGCGTAGGCAATCACCCTACCATCCTGCATTAACACCGCGCCGAGACCAATGCGCGACGCGTCACAATACACTGTATAAGACCCCAAACCAATATGCAACACCAACACTGGGCTGCAGTCAAAGCAGTCTTGGGCTTTTAAAAGCTCTCCTCACACTCCTCGGTCCACCTGAACGGAGCACCCTTATGGGTCAATCTAGTCATAGGTGCTGCAATAGACGAGAAACCCTCTACAAATCGGCGGTAATACCCTGCCAATCCAAGAAAGCTTTAGATCTTCGTAGATGAGGACGGCCTAGGCCAACTCTGCACTGCTTCAATCTTCTTCGGGTCTACCTTGATCCCCTCACTCGATACTACATGACCCATAAATGCCACTGCATTTAGCCAGAATTCACACTTCAAAAATTTTGCATATAACTTCTTTTCTCTCAAGGCATAAAGCACAGTCCTCAGGTGCTGCTCATGATCCTCCCGACTCCGGGAGTACACCAGAATGTCGTCAATAAATACAATGATGAACGAGTCAAAATAGGTCTGAAATACACTATTCATCAAGTGCATGAATGCTTCTGGGGCATTGGTTAGCCCAAAAGACATCACAAGGAACTCTAATGACCATACCGATTCCTGAAAGTAGTCTTCAGGATATCTGGCTCCCAAATCTTCAACTGATTATAACCTGAACGCAAGTCGATCTTAGAGAACACTCTGGCACCCTGAAGCTGAAAAAATAGGTCATCAATACGTGGCAATGGATATATGTTCTTCACTATAGCCTTGTTCAACTGGCGATAATCAATACACATCCGCATAGAACCATCCTTCTTCTTTACAAATAAGACTGGAGCACCCCAAATGCGACATACTAGGCCGAATAAATCCCTTATCAAATAACTCTTGTAATTGTTCCTTTAATTCTTTCAACTTTGTTGGGGCGATACGATATGGTGGAATAGAAATGGACTGAGTGCCCGGTAATAAATCAATCAAAGTCGATATCTCTGTTAGGCGGCATGGCCAGAAGATCCGACGGAAATAAGTCTGGATAATCCCTCACTACCGGAACTGACTCGATAGTAGGAGTATCAACACTAACATTCCTCACATATGCCAAATATGCATCACACCTGTTCTCAATCATCCGCTGAGCCTTTCAAAATGAGACAACCCTACTAGGAACATAATCTAAGGTACCTCTCCACTCTAGCCGCGGTAGACCTGGCATAGCCAACGTCACCATCTTCGCGTGACAATCAAGTATAGCGTGATAGGGCGACAACCAATCCATGCCCAAAATAACATCGAAATCTACCATACTGAGCAACAATAAATCAGCTATGGTCTCAAAACACTATGAACAACCAAACACGTCTGATACACACGGTCAACAACAATAGAATCACCCACGGGTGTAGACTCATAGACAGGAGGACTCAAAGAATAACGGGATACCCCCAAATATAGAGTAAAATAAGATGACACATAGGAATAAGTGTAGTCTGGATCAAATATGACTGATGCATCTCTATGACAGACCGAAACAATACATGCGATAACAGAATCAGATGCAACTGACTCCGTCCTAGTAGGAAGGGCATAATATCTGTCCTGGCCTCCCCCTCTAAGGAGACCTCTATAAGTCTGACCTCTACCTCGAGCTGACTGTGCAGGTGGAGTGGTAGCTAGTGCCGTAACCATAGCCTGAGGACCCGGTGGAGCACGCGGTGCCTTAGTGGTCTGTGGAGGTGCACCCCTCCTGAGTCTGGGGCAATCCCTCACCACATGACGAGTGTCACCATACTCAAAACAAGCTCTCGAAGGACGTCGCTTCTATGACTGGCTCGAGCCTAATAAGTGAGAATTTTGACTATTTATTAGCGCCTTTTAACTTTTGTTTTAGTCTAAAAGCATTGAATTATGCTCCCTAAACTGATGAAATTGTACAAAATTGTAGGAATGCTAGAAGTTGGGCTCCCGAGATAAAATCTGACTAAAAAAGAAGTAGTGCAAGAACAAGGCAACAAAAGGGTATAGAAGGACACAATGTGCGATCCGCAGAAGGAATTCTGCGGCAGCAGAAGAATTTGCGAACCACAGAATTCCCCCTGCGTCCGCAGAAGAAAAACCTAGCAGATATTTGTGCAAATTGCGGACCGCACATGAATTGTGTGGCCGCAAGAGCTGGGCTAGAATCCAAGGTCAGAGAGTGTGCAAATTTACAAGTCCCAGGCCTCTGAGAATTGCGGACCGCACAAGAATTGTGCGGCCGCAGATATAATTGTGCGAACCGTAGAAGATTGGCTTGCGACCACAAACATAATTGTGTGGAGCGCAGAAGCTCACCTCGCGGCCGCAGTTAAGAAATGTGCGGCCGCAAAACACCACTTTCTGCCAAGATGAAGAAATCTGTGAACCGCACATGGAATTGTGCGGCCGCAGAACCTCCCGAGGGGCATTTTTGTTCGAGATTTTTAAACTTGTATAAATATAAGAGTTTCACAATATTAGGTTAAGTTTTGACATCAGCAATTACTGTAGCCGTTTTTCTTTGCCTCTTTTGGAAGTTTACTTTATTTTGGTGTATTTTACAATAGATTTTATCATTTAAGCTTACAATATGAGTTTAATTAGTCTTTCTTCTTATTTTTCTTCAAACCCAAGTATGATTACATAGATTTTTACTAGGGTTGTGATCCAACCCTAGTGTGTAAACCTTATGGGTATCTAATTTAGTGATTGTTTATGATTGGGTGTTTATTATTTAGCCTAGTTCATGCTTTAATTTGTGGAATTAATCGTTGCAAATATTAGTTCATGCCTATCTGACTTAGTCTCTACTTGAGAAAGAGAGACTTAGTCTAGGAAAAGTTGGCTAACAAGGAATTGGGTCAATCGAGAGATTGATTAACCCAATTAAAGGGTTCAACCCGGAGATAGTAATAATCCGACTTGAGCTTTTATCAACAGTTTTGTGTGATACCCATTTGGTCTTGAGAAAGCCAAATTGGGCAAAACCACTCTTTGATCGAGATGTATTGAGTGGGTAATTGAGAGTTGATAGCTATAATACACCTCGATCAACAACACACGCATTAAGGTCTTTATCCCATTAGGCAAACACCTACGTAATGGTCACAGCCCTAGGCTTTTTATCAATTTGAAAAACCTCAAAAACAATTATCCTAGTCTTTTTTCTTTATTTTGCAATATTTAGTGTAAAATTAGAAATAGCATACAAACCTTTTTGTGGAAGTGCAAATCAAGATAATTCAATCACGCGCATTAAAATATATACCCCTAAATTCCATCTTAGCTCCCTGTGGATTCGACCCCGACTCTTAGTTGTGTTACTATAATTGCAAATGATCGTTTCATACCTATTAAGAGGTGTGCATTTGGACGCGATCAATTTTTGGTGTCGTTGCCGAGGAGTTAAAAACGACGTTAGCTATATATTTGGGTGTGTTTTTGGAGTATCTTCTTTTCTTTCCGTGTTACTAACTTGTTTGAGAAATCATAGGTACAACCATGATAAACAATGAGCTCAGAAATATTGCTTTGGGGGATGTGGCCATTGAGGATGACCAAGTTGATGAGGTTCCTCTTGAACCTCAAGCTAATAGAAGAGCTCGAGTGCCTCATGACAATGTGCCCGTTCCACCCCCACCTCCACCACGAGCAGCTCCACACTGGGTGTTACCTAATTAAGGATATGCAAGTGCAATAGTCCCTCCCCGTATTAGGGTGAGCAATTTTCAAATCACCAACGTGATGCTCACTTTGCTAGAGCAACGAGGTTTCTTCACCGGTGCTCCAAGTCAAAATGCATACAAACATTTGAAGGGGTTTGTGGACACTTGTTGGGGGAGCAAACAAACAAATGTCTCCGAGGATGCATTGAGGCTAAGGCTTTTTCCCTTCTCTCTACTGGGGAAAGCTTTATATTGGTTGGAACGTTTGCCGAACCTTTCCATTCACACTTGGGATGAATTGACGGAAACGTTTATTTCTGTGTTCTTCTCTCCGGGGCATATGACAACACTTCAGGATGAGATTCTAGCATTCAAGCAAGAGATCAATAAACCACTACACGAGATATGGGAGCGGTATAGAACAATGGTCAGGGAATGTCCCAACAACGATATGACGGAAAACATGATTCAACTAACCTTCCATCATGGGATTAACACGACCAACCAATGTGTGGTGAATCAACTTGCCGGTGGAAATTTTATGGCTATGCCTTATGCGGAGGCGTGTGAGATTTTAGATAAAATGGCGAAAACATCATCGGCGTGGCAATCCCGGGTTAATGTTCCACAAGGTGATCCCAACGTGATCCTAACGTGATCCACCTTCACAAAGAGCTGCATGACCATGGGCAAGTCATAGCCGAATTGACTACCACCATGAATCAACTAGCAAAGGCTCAACTTCAACAAGTGCAAAATCCTAAGCAAGTCAATGCCATGGAGGGAGTGAACATGATAGTGAACAAAAGGAGAACCAAGGGTCCGCAAGTGCAACATCGAGTGGATAATTATGTGCAAATAGTAGGTTTGATCAATATGATTCTTACAATGACCAAGAAGAGGAGGTTCAATATGTGAATAACTTTCAAGGACAATGAAACAACTTCTAAGGCCCGAGCCAATAACAATGGCCGCCTCAAAACAATCAAGGCAATTGGAATTCTCACAAGCAAGGAAATTGGAGTGGTGGAAAAAATCAAAGAAATTGGAATAGTGGCAACAATCAAGGGAATTGGCATAACAATAATAATCAAGGAAATTGGGGAGGTAACAATCAAGGCGGATGGAACCGAACAACCCGCCTCCCTATTCCAAAAGGAAACCACTTAGCAAGAACCAGAATTTTAATATTTAACCCGAGTACGCACTCGTCACCTCGCGTACACGACCTTCATGTATTGCAAATACCATAACAGTACCAAATCTAAGGGGAGTTTCCCTCACACAAGGTTACACAAGTCACTTACCTCAAATCTCGCTCAATCAATCAATAAGAATGCCTTTCCCTCGACTTTCAACCTCCGATCGGCTCGAATCTAGCCAAAACAATTATATACTATAAATATAACTATAAGAAACTAATTTAAATAATAAATCTACGACTTTAGCAAAAAATTGAAAAATCGCTAAAAAAAGTCGACCCGGGCCCACGTCTCAGAACCCCGCCAAAATCACAAAATCCGAACACCCAATTGATATCGAGTCCAACCATACAATAATACTCAAATCCGACCTCAAATCGCCTTGCAAATCTCAAAAATTAGGTCTAAGAACTTTTACCATTTCCCCCCCAAATTCTCAACCCAAATCCTTAATTAAATGAAGAAATTAATGATAGGTTAATGGATATTAATCAAAAAATGAGTGTAGAATCCTTATCCAAATGTTTCCTTTGAAAATATCTCGAAACATCGCCACAAACCGAGCTCTCTAGGTTCAAAAATGGATAATGAAATCAAACCCTCAAAAATCCCCTTTTCTGCCCAGTGAATCTGCATATGTGGACCTTACTGCCGCACCTGCGGAAATTTCCATCGCAGGTGCGATTCCAACTCAAGCCTAGAAGACTTGCACCTACGAACCCATGAGCGCTTCTGCAGACCCTGTCCGCTTCTGCGATCCAAGGCCTCCCTGGCCATATCCGCTTCTGCGATGCATTTCCCGCATCGGCGTGTCCGCTTATGCGTCACATGGACTACACCTGCGGTCCCAGCTGGTCATGGAAAGACTCTCTTCTGCAGCTCGAGGGCCGCCCTTGCAGCGCTGCACCTATGACACAAAATGCACAGGTGCGATTGCACCAGAAGCAACACTGCTTCAGTTTTCCCACAAGTCCAATATTATTTCAGATTCAATTTGAATCACACCCGGGCCCCCTGGGACCCTGTCCGAATATACCAAAAAGTCCTAAAACATCATACGAACTTAGTCAAGCCCTCAAATCACATCAAACAATGCTCAAAACATCACTTGCGCATCGATTCAAGCCTAATGAACTTTAGAACTTCTAACTTTTACATTCGATGCTGAAACCTATCAAATCAAGTCTGATTGACCTCAAATTTTTCACACAAGTCATAATTGACATTGGACCTACTCCAACTTCCGGAATCATAATCCGTCCCCGATATCAAAAAGTCCTCTCCCGGTCAAACCTTCAAAATTCTTTTAATTTTCCAACTTTCGCCAATTAACGCCGAAATGACCTACGGACCTACAAATCAACCTTCGAACATGCTCCTAAGACCAAAATCACCCTACTGAGCTATTGGAACCGTCAAAACTCCATTCCGGGGTCGTCTTAACATAATCCAAACTACGGTCAACTCCTATGACGTAAACTTCCATTTTAGGGACTACATGTCTCATTTCTCTCTAAAACCAAAAAACAAATCTCGTGGCAAGTTACGTAACCACAAAATAAAATAGAGGGAGCAATAAATAGGGGTTCAGGGGTAATACTCTCAAAACAACTGGCAGAGTCTTTACAAATCAGCTCTTAAGGTAGGGTAGTTATGGGTAGGTTGTTTGATTTGGTTTAAATGAAATGTTTATACTTGGGCATGTTTATAACAGGAAGAATGTGAATTTCATATGTTCATGCTTGATTACCGGTATCAACCATAGTCAAAGGTTGTAACGACCTGACTAGTCATTTTGAGCATTTTTATTCTGTTAAGCTATTTGAAGTATTGAGTAGCTTCATATGATGTATTATGACTTGTGTGAATCATCACTTTTGGTTTTCAGGTGATTCAGGATTGATTTAAAATAATCATTTTCAACTAGGAATTTTTAAGTTAGAAGAGTTCACCAAGTTTGACTTTTGCGTATTTAATCCTAGATCGTAGTTTTAATGGTTCTGTTAGGTCCGGATGGTGATTCTGGACTTGTGCGTATGCCCAGATTTGCAGTTGGATATTTCTAGAAGGTTTTAACACTATTTGGTAGAAATGGACAATTTGAAGGTTGGGAATGTTCATAAGTTTTACCGGGAGTTGACTTTAATGATATCTGGTTCAGATTGTGGTTCCAGGAATTAGAATAGATTCGTTATGTTATTTGAGACTTGTGTGCAAAATTTGAGTTCATTCCGAGTTGATTTGATATGGTTCGGCACAAGATTTAGAAGTTGAAAGTTCAAAAGTTCCTTAAGTTTGATTTGAGGTGCGATTCATGGTTTTGATGTTGTTATGCATGATTTGAGGCCTTGAGTAAGTCTGTGTTATATTATGGGACTTGTTGGTATATCCAGACGGGGTCATGAGGGGCTCAAGTGTGTTTCAGATCGCTTTCGGACCATTTTCTCTCATTTTGAATTACTAGTTTTTACTGATGTTTGCAGTGAATCGCGTTCGCGTTGGAGGCATCACGATCGCGAATAAGGATTTGGACTGGGCTATTTTGTCTCTTCTCATTCGCAAGTGTTGAGTGGCGTTCGCAGTGTATGTGGGACTTGAGCTTCGTGTTAGCATTTGGGTAGTCGCGTTCGCGATGGTGAGCTGAGAGCTGGAACACTCTTCTTTGCGTTCGCGAGACTTGGGCTACGTTCACGTTATGTGGCATCTTTGGGCATCGCGTTCGCGTGGGAAGCATCGCGAACGCGTATGGCATTTTTGGTGGCAGTTCATTTTGTTCATCGCGAAGCGATGGGTTTTCCGCTTTCTCATAGGGTTCACCTGTGCAGTGCGTATAAGTACTCTATTTCAAAGGTTACAGACATTTTATCATATTTTGAGCCATGGAGCTCGGATTTGGGTGAGTTTGGAGGCAATTTTCACCACATGGAATGGGGTAAGTGTTTTCTACTCGATATTGATTTTATTCCATGATTCCATTTTTGTTTTTGGCATTTGATTGATGATTTCAAAAGAGAAATTGGAGGTTCTTGTCTAATCTTTTCTAAAGTGAATTGTTGAGTTTTGAACATCGATTCAGAGTCAGATTTGAGTGAAATTAGTATGACTGGATTCGTAATTGAATGTGTTGTTAGATTTTGTAAGTTTTGTCGGCTTCTGACGTGCGGGCCTGGGTTTGACCTTTTGGTTGACTTTGGGCTTTTGATAAATGATTCAACCTTTATCATTTGGGATTGTTTCCTTAGGCATTATTTGACGTATTTTCAGTTGCTTTTGGCTAGTTTCGAGCTGTTCGGAGTTTTATACGCATTGGATGGCATTTTTAGAGTATTGTTTGGCTTGCTCTATATTGGATTTGGCTTTTTCGAGATAAGTAACACTTCTAAACTTGGTTCTGAGTGTATAAATCCTTTAAATACATATTATGGCGTTTGGGCATGCACCGCGGTAATTGTGATTTGGTTGATTCTGTGGTACTGTGTAATTATCTAATCTAGTTTCTATCCATGAAATTCCTACGTGTTAGAGTAATTGAGTTGTGATCCATGTTAGAAATCATGGTTAGGCTATATTTTAACTGTTAGGCCCCACTCGTGTCATTTATGTTGTTGAGTTATTTACTTAAATTACAATTATGCACTCAGTCATATTCGTTCCTTTGCATATCATATGTCAGTCTCTGTTATCATTACTGTTGCATCATGTTATCATTATTCGGGCAAAGTGGTATGAGATTTGTAAGCCCGTGAGACTGGAGAGATTGATGACCGAGTTGGGGACTGAGGGCCGGATTGTGAGTGATATTTATGGGATCGGGAGGCACGCTGCAACAGGTTTTATTGATTCATTATGGGATCAGGCTGCACGCTACAACATGTCATGTTGCCTCATATTAGTGCTTGGGCGGGATCTGCCCCTCCGGAGTCTAACATACTAGCAGTGAGCACAAGTATCGAGTGATTGAGAGTGCCGTGATGGAGAGTGCCTAGTGATTGAGTATGTCGAGTGATTAAGTACTCTGAGAGTGTGAGTGCATGAGTTTATCACTGTGATACACTACATTTGACATGCATACTTGGCATGTAGGCATAAAGATACATTTCCTCATACTATAAAGTATTGTGACATTTATGACTTGACATGCATATTGACATGTAGGCGTAGAGATATATTTTCCTCATGCTATCCGATAATAAAATATCTTATCGGTTGTTGAAAGGTTTTGGAAAAAATCAAAATTTTCTAGTATACTCATATTTTGGTGATTTCGGTGAAAGATTTGGGTTTTACTGTTATACCTGAAAAACATGTTTATTTTCCGTAATTGTGATCGAGGTGAGCATCATATCTTTGTGTTATTACTTGTACTGCTTTTATTATATTGTTACAAGTTGTTGTTGTCTATTGGTGTTGAACTCTGACCATTGTCCAAGTTTGTCACTATTTTCAACCTAAGATTAGGTTTGTTACTTATTGAGTACATGGGGTCGGTTGTAATCATACTATACTTCGACACCTTCCATGCGGATTTTGGATCTGATGTTGTTGTGTATGGCATGAGCTGGTATTGAAGATGTACCTGCATTCCGGTTATAGCTGTCTCTTGTCCTTGGTAGCTTTAGATTTATAAATCTATTTATGTATACTTTGAACATATTATGTATTTATTTCATACTAACTTTGTAAACTTTAAATCCTAGAAGCTCATGATTTGTACTACCAGTCCTTGGAAAGTTGTATAGATATTCAGTTATTTCATCACTATTTTCTTAGTAAATCTTATTTGAATTGGATTGTTGCTAATTAGCTTACCTACCAGGTTGGGTTAGGTGCCATCACAACTAGTTGGATTTTGGGTCGTGATAAGTTTGGTATTAGAGCTCTAGGTTCATAGGTTCTACGAGTTATGAACAAGTGTCTAGTAGAGTCTTGCAGATTGGTATGATGATGTCCATACCTATCTTCGAGAGGCTACAGGGCATTTAGGATAAACTTTCCATCTTTCTTTCCTTATTGTGCGACATTGATTCAGCTTGAAGTGTATCTCTTTGAATTCCTTCCACTCACTCGTATGCATTTGTGAGTGCTCGGTGTTAGCTATGCATCGATGACTTATGATTCTATGGATGAGGTACGAGATGTATTTTCTGTGTTTTGGTGATGAGCCAGTCTGGAGGACTTAAGGCCAGGTTTAGACCACAGCTTTGGCTCGGTAGTTTCAATATGTGAGCACGTGTTTTTGGACTTATATGTCTGGTAGTATCGCTAGGAGTGGGACTTATGGCTCGGTGAGTGGTTGGATGGCTATATGATGAGTATGACGTGATTGCGGTATACGTTTAGACGGTTTGGATGGGGCGAGAAGGGTTGCTTGGGATGTAAAAAGGATATTGGATGCTTGAATTCTTTCTTAATGTGTTGTACAGTCTCGAGTTATGATCGTATTGAGGGATCTTTCATGTTGTTTATTTGTGGAATGAAGTAGATTCTCAATATCTTGTTGATGAGTTTAGACTCGGGAAGATTTAAGTGATTGCATGATGGTTCTGGCCATGGTAGGGCGTAGTGATATGCCAATTTGAGGCTAAGCAGGTGGGTTATCTCCTACGGGGTAATGTTGTGTGGAGAGTTTCTTTCTACCATTGGGTTATATGTGTCACGAATTGAGTTTGGATCGGTTGAGAAAGTTGACCTGAGTGTCACGAGGATGTAGGCGGGCTTAGCAGATGATTTGAGGTATTTTATGGGTTGTGTTGCAGGAGCTTGTGAAGGATTTAGTTGAATCTCACTGTGGGATTATGGTCGTAATATAGTATGGGTGTTGTGAGTTATCAGATATTTTGTTCTATGGCTTTGAGCCAAGTGGGGGAGTTTGCCATCAGCGATTTGATTGCATGACTATGTGTTGTACTGGTTTCAGTTTGGGGCATACTTGCAAATCAGTTATGACTTGCAGAGGTTTAGATCGAGGATGATTCGAGTAAGGAACTTTCTGGATGCATGATGTATTACACTTTATGGGTATTTGGAAATCATGGAATGATTTGAGTTGTTATTCGTGACGGATGTAGTGCGCATGGAGTAGGAATTCACTCGGTTACTTAGAGGCGCGGATTACTTTTTTGGGTGTTGTTGTGCTAATGGGCACAAGTTGTTCGACCCGTTTGGATGGTGCAATTGATATTTGAGCTGAGTGGATGATTCTCGAGAAGGTTCTAATGGATTCAACATTTATATGTGGCAATTGAGAATTTTCCGTATTTGTATATGGCTAAGATCGGAGATTTGCATTGGATGGAGCCGGGACTTGTGGTATTTTTGTTTCACTATGGATTCTACATTTCAGCATCATAAAGGTAAACAGAACAACTTTAAATTCACATAAGGTATTTTCTGAGTAGGTGTCTTGGTTGTGGTACTTTTGGGGTGCGTAAGAGGGAATATAGCGGCTTATGGTCCTTAGGGTGGTGTGGTTTTATGCTAGGATCTCTTGCGGTGAGTTTTGGGTAAGGATCGTGGTGTTCTGGCAAGGAGAAGTGTCAACTTGAGGGTAATTCGGAAGGAACTCGGAGAAATAGGACAGCTTGGTAGTAGGTTGGGTCAGCATGCTAATGGATATGATCAGTTCTTTGGGTACTTATGATGTGGTGAGTCTCTATAGGTGTTTTGTGGCAATACTCTTGGGTTTGGCGACCTGTATGACATGGTTGAGTTAGAGGGATTCAGTTCTGATAGCTTGGTTATGTGCCTATGCATTTCGCAGAGTTCTCAATGATTTCTACCACGGGTTGAGATGGATATTTTCTACCGGTATGAGGAGTATGTTGCATACTGTGATTTTCCCCTGGATGGGATAAAGTGGAAGGTTTCTAGCTAATTAAGTATGTATTCTGCTTGTGACTTAGAGTTGATAATGAGGTTCTCATGTTTTCGTATGATGGCTTGATAGAGGCGGTGCGTGGTGTGGGATTGGGATTTGCATAAGCAAGTATATGGTTCAGTTTCAAAAGGAAGGCCATGAGTTTAAATAGAATAGACGATTTCAGATGGTGAGAAAAATGCCAGTACTACTTGGTATTACTTGAGAAGGGCGCGCATTTTAGAAGGCGCACTGTGTTTTGACTTGCGGATGCCTGACTAGTATTACGGTAATCGCCTGGTTGATTGACTGCTGATGTCCAGATTTTGCTTTATGGCATGAAAGAATTTTAGAAGTAGTTCTCGTGGGCTAACCGTATGAGAGGAATGAATCAGTTATTTGAGCAGTGTAGATGGGATCAGATATGGTGATTCTTTTGTATTCCTAGGATTTAAAGACTAGGAGTCTCAGTGGTGGACTATCCCTCGGTTGTGAACTATGAATATGTGGCCAGAGTTAGACACCTAATGGTATGTGTTATGGTCAGGTTATTGTGGACTCTTGGATGATTAATTATTAATTTGTGGATGACCGGAACTGATTTAGGGACCCATTGGTAGGCTTGATGAGGATGTGTATTCTACACGGGGTCGGATCTGTCTACTAAGCACAACTATGGTGAAGGATGTGTGATCGGTGAGAGTTGATCTTATTCATGTATATTGGATTCCATGTATTGATCTTCGATGCTGCAATGGGTTGTGAGATTATTGACAATTTATACACATGATGTGTTCTTTTTAGGCCTTACGGCGAAATTCGAGTGAGATGGTTATTGGGGTGATGGATAGTTGATTGCACCTTGGTTATGGTCTTTCCGAGCTATGGTATATAGTGTTATTCGCTTTTCCGTGGTTATGGTCATGCCCTTTGTGTACTTGATGTTGAATGGTCTCATTTGAGTCATTTCCCATATTTTAGTACACTTGAATTGTTGCTTATTGGTGCACAGATTGCACGGTTGTGGCTTTAGGTTGTATTGGTGTGGCATGTCAATAGAATAGTTGTGTTTGATGAGATAAGGTCATTGGACCTAGAATGGGCATTATTGGACTTGATTACGATATATTTGGAAGAATAATATCAGAAGACGGCCTAGTAATTGGCTATGGTTCTTGTCTAACGAGGGAGAGCTCCATGACTTGTTGAGTTGATGAGTGGTTATGAGTTTCTGCATTTTTCATTCATCATTGGCAGTGTACGAAGGTTTTGAACAAGGTTTCATCCGATATGAGATTTATTACCGGCATCAGGTTTGTTTTGAACAACTACTGTGATCGAAAATTATTGCTACGAGTATGCGAGTTATGTGCTATAGATGTGATTACATCATGGGTTATGGTTATAACTTGATACAGCTTGTTCAAACTTATACAGTGTGTAGGTGCAAGATTTGGGTTTTGTAAGGAATTTCGGATGTGGGAAATTGGGTTCCAAGGTTTATGGGCTAAGGAGGAAGTAAGTGTCACATCCCGACCTCGGGGAGCGCGACCGGCACTAAACCGAGATACTCCGGTCAAGCAAGCCTACTTAATGCCTTCTATCCAATCTTACCCATGAACAATATAAATCAATATCAAGAGATATACATGAGGAGAATAAAGTGTTCCACATTCTTTTCCCATTATTCAAAAGATACCCATTTATGATTTCCAAAATATTACAAGTTTATAGATATGATGAAAAACATGTTTGCCAAATACCAACACTTACTAGTTTAATTCCCAACATCAAACACCACTCACAACCTGTCTACGGAGCTTCCAAGTACAACAAGAGTGAAGAATGAAAGTGCTGGTGACAAGGCCCCGACTATACCTCAAAACATAAAGTACAACGTCAACTAACATGAAGCCCGGAACAGAGTAGAGCTCACCAAAATCTGCTGAGTAGAGAGTAACTGCTAACGAGGATCAAAACCGCCTGTTGACGAACCACCTGCATCCATTGAAGATGCAGCGCCCCCGGCAAAAGGGACATTAGTACATACATAATAGTACTAATATGTAAAGCTAATATGTAAAGCTATGTAAAACAGAATGCCAATATAAGAAAGGGAAAAACCATAGAAATAGCAAGTCACCATCAACAATATCCAAATGCCCAGTTAAAACATAACAATTTTTAAAATACGAAAATAATATATATTTTTGGTTGGGAGATCATTAGCACCGATATACAACCGTGTTTTTAGCACGGAGTCTGATCACGCCCGATCGACTAGGCCATCTCTCCACGAACAATGTGGTTTGACATGTGGGTTGACTTTAAATCAAGGGCTATCAACAATCTCATCCCAATTAAGGGGAATAATCACAATCACATCAATATTTTAATCTCATCCCAAATAAGGGGAATAATAACAATTCATTCCTACACCGGCACGTGTAGTTTCGGGTGTGGGCCTTACGACCCACCCTTCCTCGATTTACTAATGATACTCCCAAAAACCTTTTTATTTTTCCACACAAGGAACACAAAAGTACAAATATATTTTATATTCACCTCTTAACCTTTCACACAAAATATATAGCTTCGTTAGTACTTTAAACCATTCACAACATCATTATTTCCTTGGCTCTCTTGGCCATACTTATGATTTTTCATTCATGGCACGATGGCCGTTTCTCATATTCCACACTTTCATTTCTTTATATTCATGGATCATCATCATAAATATTAACAAATAAAATATTTTGGAAATCACGACTTTAAGTTTATTAGTAATGAATACTTTAAACACAATGGATTTCTTTCCAAGAAATGGAGTAAAATGATTGGCAATCGAAGCACAAGTTAAAATCATAAACGTGTAGCACATAATTTGTTCTTGAAATACTTTTTCCCAAAAAGGCAATACACAATTTCAACTCATGAAGATATAAGAGCTCAAAACACATTGGAAATTCTTACAAAGCATAGCATTAGTTAAAACATCCACATTTGGGCATGACTTGGGTACATAAGTTTTTAGGCATATCTATTTTTGAAGTTAGTTTGGAACAATTGAATCAAGGCTTATTTCATAACCTTTCTCACATCATTTCATTTCCTCAGCACCATTGACAACAAGTATAATTTTCATTCTTGGCACGTTGGCCACACTTTATATCTCTAACCCACTTCTTTCACTTTCAAGAATCCTTATAGATTATCAACAACAATGCATTTCAAATCATGACTTTAGGTACACATATAAGCAATTGGATTTTTAGACGCATGGAGTATTCTTTCCAAGTTAAGCATAATGGACTTTCATTTGAAACACAACTCAAGCCATAACATTTTAATACATATATCATTCTTGAACACATTCTTGAAGGATCACATAATGTGATAGGAACATTCGGAACATGTTTTGAATACTAAATTCTCGACACTTGCTTACTCGGGACGATCGAATTTATTGGAAACAACTCAGAAGTCCTAACACATCCCATAAGTCCTAACACAACCTAGGTTAGGCACTTGTAGCTTCCAATCACCATCCCATAAGTCCTAACACATATTTCATACATAAATAATTACCATGAATTAGTTAGAGATGGTGGACATACCTCTTGTAGTGAGACTCTTGTAAATCCCAACTTGTAGTGTTCTTGACCAATTTGGGGATTTGAATGGAAATCTATGGATCTTCAAGATTAATCCTAATTAATACAATTGTTTAGGAGTAGTAATGAACTCAAAATTACTCCAAAAACATTACCTTGGTTCATGGGAGGGAAGTGTTGGACGGATTCCCCTTGATATGCAAGCCCTAGCTCAAAGAAATGACTTAACCCCTCTCTCTACCCGGCCTTAGGGGTATTTATAGGTCTCCTACGTACATGGACGTGCACCTGGGCAAGTGACCGCGTATCTGGTCGTGCACTCGACATAGAAACCCCCCTTCCCACTCAATGTATCCAACTTATTCCACACAAATTCTTGTCATTCACAAAACTCCTTAGTACGTTCCAACACACATTAAACATATATTTTCATTTCAAAAAGATGTGTCTCTATCCCATAGGTCTCCTTTAATACTCGAATACATTATTCCCAAATACCGTTGGCGCACTTTAAAATCTTAAGTCATTAGAAAATTTTTACGGGGCCTTACAGTAAGGATATTCAGTTATGTTGTGTTTTAAAACTTATATAGAAGATGGTGACGTGGGATCACCCCCGGTTGTGTGCACGGTAAGGTTACACAGTGATTTGATGGCTTTGGAATGACTCTTGGAATGTTTGAGGACGAACTTATGTTTAAGTGGAGGAGAATGTGACGACCCGATCAGTAGTTTTGAGAAATTACATTTCGCTAAGCTATTTGAAGTCTTGCGTAGATTCATATGATGTATTATGACTTTTATGAATCGTCAGCTTTAGTTTTCAAGTGATTCAGGATTGATTTGGAAGAATGATTTTCAACAAGAAAGCTTTAAGTTGGAAGAGTTGACCAAGTTTGACTTTTATGTATTTAACCCTGGATCAGAGTTTTGATGGTTCTGTTAGGTTCGGATGGTGATTTTGGACTTGGGCGAATGCCCAAAT
Organism: Nicotiana tabacum; assembly: GCF_000715075.1. Classification (NCBI taxonomy): domain Eukaryota; kingdom Viridiplantae; phylum Streptophyta; class Magnoliopsida; order Solanales; family Solanaceae; genus Nicotiana; species Nicotiana tabacum. Next base: position 22,432,089 of record NC_134098.1, read on the forward strand.
TTGTAATTGGATGTTTCTAGAAGGTTTCGGCACTATTTGGCGGAAGTGGGCAAATTTGAAGGTTGGGAATGTTCATAAGTTTGACTGGGAGTTGACTTTGATGATATCGGATTCGGATTGTTGTTCTAGGAATTGGAATATATTTGTTATGTCATTTGGGACTTGTGTGCAAAATTTGAGTTCATTCTGAGTTGATTTGTCATGGTTCGGCAAGAGATTTGGAAGTTGAAAGTTCAAAGGTTCCTTAAGTTCGATTTAAGGTGCGATTCGTGGTTTTGATATTTTTATGCGTGATTTGAGGCATCGAGTAAGTCCGTGTTATGTTATGGGACTTGTTGGTAAGTCCGGACGGGGTCCCGAGGGTCTCGGGTAAGTTTCGGATCTCTTTCGGACCATTTTCTCTCATTTTGAATTGCTGTTTTTTTACTGATGTATGCAGTGAATCACATTCGCATGGGAGTCATTGCGATCGTGAATAAGGATTTGGACTATTCTGTTTTATCTCTTCGCGTTTGCGAGTATTGAGTCGCGTTCGCGGTGTATGTTGGACTTGCTCTTCACGTTCGCATTTGGGTAGTCGTGTTCGCGATAGTGAATTGGGAACTAGATCATTCTTCTTCGCGTCCATGAGACGTGGGCCGTGTTCGCGTTGTGTGGCATCTTTGGGCATCGAGTTCTCATGGGAAGAATTGCTAACGCATAAGGCATCTTAGGCAGTGCTTATAAGTACTCTATTTAGAATGTTTCAGACATTTTATCATATTTTGAGCTATGAAGCTCGGATTTAGGTGATATTTGAGGCGATTTTCACCATATGAAATAAGGTAAGTATTTTCCACTCGGTATTGATTTTATTCCATGACTCTGTCTTCGTTTTTGGCATTTGATTGATGATTTCAAAATAGAAATTGGGGGTTCTTGTCTAGACTTTCTTAAAGTGAATTTTTGAGTTTTGAACATCGATTCAGAGTCGGATTTGAGTGAAATTAGTATGTTGGAGTCGTAATTGAATGGGTTGTCGGATTTTGTGAGTTTTCTTGAGTTCTGAGGTGCGAGCCCGAGTTTGACTTTTTGGTTGAATTTGGGCTTTTGATTAAAGATTCAACCTTTATTATTTGGGATTGTTTCCTTAGGCATTATTTGATGTATTTGAGTTGCTTTTGGCTAGTTTCAAGCCGTTCAGTGTTTGATACGCACGTGATGGAATTTTTAGAGTATCGTTTGTCTTGCTCGGTGTTGGATTTGGCTTGTTGGAGGTAAGTAACACTTCAAAACTTGGTGTTGCGGGTATGAATCTCTGAAATACATGTTATGTGGTTGGTGTTGAGGTGACACACATGCTAGGTGACGGGTGTATGGGCGTGCACCGCGGTAATTGTGACTTGGTTGATTCTGTGGTACTGTGTTATTATCTAATCTTTTTTTCTATCCATGAAACTCCTACGTGTTAGAGTAATTGAGCTGTAATCCATGTTTGAAATCATATTAAGGTTATATGTTTATTCTGTTAGGACCCACTGAGGTAATTTATGTTGTTAATTATTTACTTAAATTGCAATTATGTACTCAATCATATTCGTTCATTTGCATATCATATCTCAGTCTTTATTATCATTACTGTTGCATCTTGTTATCATTATTCGGGCTAAAATGTATGAGATTTGTGAGCCTGTGAGACTGGAGAGACTGATGATTGAGTTGGGGCTTGAGGGCCGGATTGTGAGTGATATTTATGGGATCGGGCTGCACGTCGTAACATGTTTTATTGATTCATTATGGGATCAGGTTGCACACCACAACTGGCTATGATGACTTACATTAGCGCTTGGGTAGGATCCGCCCCTCTAGAGTCTGACATACCAGCAGTGAGCGCAGGTACCGAGTGTCGAGTGATTGAGAGTGCCGAGTGATTGAGAGTCCCAAGTGATGGAAAGTGCCGAGTGATTGAGTGTGCCGAGTGATTGAGTACTCTGAGAGTATGAGTACATGAGTTTATCACTGTGATGCATTGCATTTAACATGTAGTCATACAGATGCATTTCCTCATGCTATAATGTATTGTGACATTTATGACTTTACATTCATATTGACATGTAGGCATAGATATGTACTTTCCATATGCTATCTGATAATAATATATCTTATCGGTTGTTGAAAGATTTTGGGAAAAATCATAGTGTTGTAAGGAATTCCGGATGTCGGAAATTGGGTTCCAAAGTTTATGGGCTAAGGAGGAAGTAAGTGTCACGTCCCGACCTCGAGGAGCGCGACCGGCGCTCAACCGAGATACCCCGGTCAAGCAAGCCTACTTAATGCCTTCTACCCAATCTTACCCATGAACAATATAAATCAATATCAAGAGATATACATGAGGAGAATAAAGTGTTCCACATTCTTTTCCCATTATTCAAAAGATACCCATTTATGATTTTTAAAATATTACAAGTTTATAGATATGAGGAAAAACATGTTTGCCAAATACCAACACTTACTAGTTTAATTCCCAACATCAAACACCACTCACAACCTGTCTACGGAGCCTCTAAGTACAACAAGAGTGAAGAATGAAAGTGCTGGTGACAAGGCCCCGACTATACCTCAAAACATAAAGTACTACATCAACTAACATGAAGCCCGGAACAGAGTAGAGCTCACCAAAATCTGCTGAGTAGAGAGTAACTGCTAACGAGGATCAAAACTGCCCATTGACGAACCACCTGCATCCATTGAAGATGCAGCGCCCCGGCAAAAGGGACGTTAGGACATACATAATAGTACTAATATGTAAAGCTAAGTGTCCTCTTTTAAAATAGAATGCCAATATAAGAAAGGGAAAAACCATAGAAATAGCAAGTCACCATCAACAATATCCAAATGCCCAGTTAAAACATAACAATTTTTAAAATACAAAAATAATATATATTTTTGGTTGGGAGATCATTAGCACCGATATACAACCGTGTTTTTAGCACGGAGTCTGATCACGCCCGATCAGCTAGGTCATCTCTCCACGAACAATGTGGTTTGACATATGGGTTGACTTTAAATCAAGGGCTATCAACAATCTCATCCCAATTAAGAGGAATAATCACAATCACATCAATATTTCAATCTCATCCCAAATAAGGGGAATAATCACAATTCACTCCTACACTGGCACGTGTAGTTTCGTATGTGGGGCTTACGACCCACCCTTCCTCGGTTTACTAATGATACTCCCAAAAAAATTTTTATTTTTGCACACAAGGAACACATAAGTACAAATATATTTTATATTCACCTCTTAACCTTTCACACAAAATATATAGCTTCGTTAGTACTTTCAACCATTCACAACTTCATTATTTTCTTGGCTCTCTTGGCCATACTTATGATTTTTCATTCATGGCACGATGGACGTGTCTCATATTCCACACTTTCATTTCTTTACTTTCATGGATCATCATCATAAATATCAACAAATAGAATGGTTTGGAAATCATGACTTTAAGTTTATTAGTAATGAATACTTTGAACACAATGGATTTATTTCCAAGAAATGGAGTAAAATGATTGGAAATCGAAGCACAAGTTAAAATCATAAACGTGTAGCACATCATTTTTTCTTGAAATACTTTTGCCCAAAAAAGGTAATACACAATTTCAACTCATGAAGATATAAGAGCTCAAAACACATTGGAAATACTTACAAAGCATAGCATTAGTTAAAACAGCTACATTTGGGCATGACTTGGGTACATAAGTTTTTAGGCATATATATTTTCGAAGTTAGTTTGGAACAATTGAATCAAGGCTTATTTCATAACCTTTCTCACATCATTTCATTTCCTCGGCACCATTTACCACAAGTATAACTTTCATTCTTGGCACGATGGCCACAATTTATATCTCCAACCCACTTCTTTCACTTTCAAGAATCATTATAGATTATCAACAACAAGGTATTTCAAATCAAGACTTTAGGTACACATATAAGCAATTGGATTTTTAGACGCATGGAGTATTCTTTCCAAGTTAAGCATAATGGACTTTCATTTGAAAAACAACTCAAGCCATAACATTTTAATACATATATCATTCTTGAACACATTCCCGAAGGATCACATAATGTGATAGGAACATTCAGAACACGTCTTGAATACATAATTCTCGACACTTGCTTACTCGGGACGATCGAATTTATTGGAAACAACTCAGAAGTCCTAACACATCCCATAAGTCCTAACACAACCTAGGTTAGGCACTTGTGGCTTCCAATCACCATCCCATAAGTCCTAATACATATTTCGTACATAAATAATTACCATGAATTAGTTAGAGATGGTGGACATACCTCTTGTAGTGAGACTCTTGAAAATCCCAACTTGTACTGTTCTTGACCAATTTGGGGATTTGAATGGAAATCTATGGATCTTCAAGATTAATCCTAATTAATATAAGTGTTTAGGAGTAGTAATGAACTCAAAATTACTCCAAAAACATTACCTTGGTTCATGGGAGAGAAGTGTTGGACGAATTCCCCTTGATATGCAAGCCCTAGCTCAAAGAAATGACCTAGCCCCTCTCTCTACCCGACCTTGGGGGTATTTGTAGGTCTCCTACGTGCATGGACGCGCACCTGGGCAAGTGACCGCGCATCTGGTCGTGCACTCGAGGCAGAAACCCCCATTTCCACTCAATGTATCCAACTTATTCCACACAAATTCTTGCCATCCACAAAACTCCTTAGTACGTTCCAACACACATTAAACATATATTTTTATTTCTAAAAGATGTGTCTCTATCACATAGGTCTCCTTTAATACTCGAATACGTTATTCCCAAATACCGCTGGCGCACTTTAAAATCTTAAGTCATTAGGAAATTTTTACGGGGCCTTACAGTAAGGATATTCAGTTATGTTGTGTTTTCAAACTTATATGGAAGATGGTGACATGGGATCACCCCCGGTTGTGTGCACGGTAAGGTTACACAGTGATTTGAAGGCTTTGGAATGACTCTTGGAATGTTCGAGGACGAACTTATGTTTAAGTGGAGGAGAATGTGATGACCCGACCAGTCGTTTTGAGAATTTACATTCCGTTAAGCTATTTGAAGTCTTGCGTAGATTCATATGATGTATTATGACTTTTATGAATCGTCAGCTTTAGTTTTCGAGCAACACTCACTCGACCATTATGCCTACAGGCTACATTACTTCGAGTTCGAATAATTCACTCGTTGACTAATCATACGGGCTACTTTTATTTCGAGTTAGAGTAAGCACTCACTCGACCATTATGCCCACGGGCTACATTACTTCGAGTTCGAATCATTCACTCGACGACTAAGCCTACGGGCTACTTTTATTTCGAGTTAGTGCAGGCACTCACTCGACCATTACGCCCACAGGCGATATTTCTTCGAGTTCGAATCATTGACTCAACGACTAAGCCTACGGGCTACTTTTATTTTTGAGTTTTGAACATCGATTCAGAGTTGGATTTGAGTAAAATTAGTATGTTGGAATCGTAATTGAATGGGTTGTCGGATTTTGTTAGTTTTGTCGAGTTCTGAGGTGCGAGCCCGAGTTTGACTTTTTGGTTGAATTTGGGCTTTTGATTAAAGATTCAACCTTTATTATTTGGGATTGTTTCCTTAGGCATTATTTGATGTATTTGAGTTGCTTTTGGCTAGTTTCAAGCCGTTCAGTGGTTGATACGCACGTGATGGAATTTTTAGAGTATTGTTTGGCTTGCTCGGTGTTGGATTTGGCTTGTTCGAGGTAAGTAACACTTCTAAACTTGGTGTTGCGGGTATGAATCCCTGAAATACATGTTATGTGGTTAGTGTTGAGGTGACACACATGCTAGGTGACAGGTGTGTGGGTGTGCACTGCGGTAATTGTTACTCGGTTGATTCTGTGGTACTGTGTTATTATCTAATCTTTTTTTCTATCCATGAAACTCCTATGTGTTAGAGTAATTGAGCTGTAATCCATGTTTGAAATCATATTAAGGTTATATGTTTATTCTGTTAGGACCCACTGAGGTCATTTATGTTGTTGAGTTATTTACTTAAATTGTAATTATGTACTCAATCATATTTGTTCATTTGCATATCATATCTCAGTCTCTATTATCATTACTGTTGCATCTTGTTATCATTATTCGGGCTAAAATGTATGAGATTTGTGAGCCTGTGAGACTGGAGAGACTGACGATTGAGTTGGGGCTTGAGGGCCGGATTGTGAGTGATATTTATGGGATTGGGCTGCACGCCGTAACAGGTTTTATTGATTCATTATGGGATCAGGCTGCACACTGCAACTGGCTATGTGGGCTTATATTAGTGCTTGGGTAGGATCCGCCCCTCTGGAGTCTGACATACCAGCAGTGAGCGCAGGTACCGAGTGCCGAGTGATTGAGAGTCCCAAGTGATGGAGAGTGCCGAGTGATTGAGTGTGCCGAGTGATTGAGTACTCTGAGAGTATGAGTACATGAGTTTATTACTGTGATGCATTGCATTTAACATATAGGCATACAGATGCATTTCCTCGTGCTATAATGTATTGTGACATTTATGACTTTACATGCATATTGACATGTAGGTATAGAGATGTACTTTCCTCATGCTATCTGATAATAATATATCTTATCGGTTGTTGAAAGATTTTGGGAAAAATCACAGTTTTTCTGTACTCATATTTTGGTGATTTCGGTGAAAGATTTGGTTTTTACTATTATACCTGAAAAGCATGCCTATTTTCCGTAACTGTAAACAAGCTGAGCATCATATCTTTGAGTTATTACTTGTACTAGTTTTATTATATTGTTACGAGTTGTTCTTGGCTATTTGTGTTGGACTCTGACCATTGTCCAAGCTCTTCACTTATTTCAACCTAAGGTTAGGTTTGTTACTTATGGAGTACATGGGGTCGGTTGTACTTATACTACACTTCTTCACCTTGCGTATAGATTTTGGAGCTGATGTTGCTGTGTATGGAGGGAACTGGCATTTAAGATGTACCTGCGTTTCGGTTATAGCTGTCTCTTGTTCTTGGTAGCTTTAGATTTATAAATCTGTTTATGTACATTTCGAAGAGATGATGTATTTATTTCATACTAGCTTCGTAAAGTCTAAATCCTAGAAGCTCATGATTTGTACTACCAGTCCTTGGGAAGATGTATAGAATTTTAGTTATTTCATCACTATTTTCTCAGTTAATTTCATTGGAATTGGTTAGTTGTTAATTGGCTTACCTAGCGGGTTGGGTTAGGTGCCATCACGACTAGTTGGATTTTGGGTCATGACAATGGTCGAGCCATGGGCTCCTTATTATGGAAAATAATGCATTGTTGATTTCCGTGGCAAGTTGTAATATTTGAGCACTTGAGATGCAATTTATGAGATGTTGTGATATTCTAGCATTTGATCTGCAATTTGTGATATGTTGTGATAATTAAGCACTTGAGGTGCAATTTATAATATGTTGTGATATTAATGTGTTATAGCAATGAGTTGAGCTAATTTTTGGTGTTTATATAAATGTAGGAATCAATTGGGAGTGAAATGGATTGAATAAGCATGAGTTGGAGCTAAAAAAGATGAAAAATGGACTAGTGACGAATTCTAGCGTCCAAGGTAGTGCATCGCGCTACCCGTGGCACAAATTACAGACTTGAGATTTTTGGCCAACAGGCTAGCACCAGGGCTAGCATGATGCGCTAGCATGGACGCTGGGTGATGGGACACTCTCCTATTTCACCCGGGACAAGGTTTTGACGGCCCTACACAATCCCAACTCGTATAAAAAGAAGTCTAAACCTATTTTGGAGGGGGAGACGCCACTTTGAGATGAAAACACAAGTACGGAACACTCAGGAGCAAGGAATTCATCGATTCTTCCATCCTTCATCTAATATTCATAGCTTCTATGTTTGAAAATAATATTTTGATTATTGTCAAGAACATGAGTGGCTAAGAACCTCATTATTCTGGGGTTATGGGTCGTTATTGACTATTTTAGTTTGACGGTTAATTGTTTTGCTAAACTTATCATATTAATTTGTTTATTATCAATTATTCTATTGCATAGCTAACAATAGAGTACTATCTACGAATTTATAGTTGAACTCGAAAATGGAAACTATAGATTGTATATAAGATTGAATAGAGTAAGTTCTTGAATCCGGGCATCAGAAAATAGATTAGCGATTAGGATATATATATTCTAGTTGCCTTACTTGGTTATATTCGCAGAAATGTACATGCAGTCTTGTTAATTCTAATTCTATAGACATATAGTATTAGGTTGTCTTGAATAGGAGAGCAAAACATCGAAAGAACTTTGCGAGCATAATAAACCTTGCTAATCAACAAATTACATAAATCAAGTGATTAAATCAACCGGAAGAACGCAATAGGAGAGACATTAATCCCATAACCCCGGAATATTCCCATCTCATTGAATTCTTTTTAAGTGTTTGTTTGCTCTACTTGCGCTCTTTGTTTCTTATATCCTTATTAGTTTCATACTAATTTAGTTAATAAAAATAACCATCATTTTCTTCACAACCACTTGACCAATAAATTTATAAATAGTTTAGATTGGACAATAGTTGATCATAAATCCTCGTGGGAACGATACTTTCTCCTCACTTTATTACTTGTCGATAGTGTATTTTTACGTGTGCGTTTGGACCCACTATCAGGTGGCATACACAAAAAATCTATAGGAAACACCTCTGGTAACTCATTCACAACCGGACGAATCCATAGAAGGAACCTCCACACTAGAATCACGGACATAAGGCAAATATGCTAGACACCCCTTCTCAACCATACACCGAGCCTTCAAATATGAAACCACCCTACTAGTGGAGTGACCTAGGGTCCCTCTTCACTCTAATCTAGGCAACCCTAGCATAGCTAAAGTTAGAGTCTTGGTATGATAATCTAAGATTGCATGATACGGGGACAACCAATCCATACCAAGAATGACCTCAAAATCCACCATATTCAACAACAAAAGATCAACTACGATATCAAAATCATTAATAGTAATAACACAAGACCAGTGCACTTGATCAACTACTATGGAATCTCCAAACGACATAGACACAGAAACAGGAACATCAAGAAAATCACAAGGCATACTCAAATGCAAAGCAAAATATGAAGACACATAAGAATATATATAACCTCGATCAAACAAGACAGAAGCATCTATATGACAGACTGAGATAATACCTATAATAACTGCATCAGACGACTCCACCTTAGGCCTAGCTAGAAATGCATAACAACAGGGTTGAGCCTGACCAACATGTCCTCCACCCCTAGGACGACCTCTCACTGACTGACCTCCACCTCTAACTGACTGGCCTCCACCTCGGGCTACCTGACCCCCGCCTCGAGCAAGATGAGCAGGTGGTGAAGCAACTGGTGCTAGAATCATGGCATGAGTACCCTACTCTCACATGTTTCCCTAGAAACATGAGACAATACTTCCTGATATGATCCACATCCCCACACTCAAAGCATCCTCTCGGTTGACATAGGTGTTGGATCTAAGATTGACCTTGACGACCTGAATAACCACTATAATAGCTCTGAATCGGCAGTGCACTAATGGGAGCTGAAGGTGCATTGAATTCTAGGTGCTCGGATCGAGGTCCATAAGCACTACAATTGCCTGGAGTACCATGTGTGACCTACATAGATGACTGAACCAGCCTGATAGGATGGACTCTACCAAAGGAATCCCTACCTCCATACGAGGCACCATTGAATCCTCCAACGTGACGAGGCCTCTTGTCAGAGGTCGCCTCCCTCGCCTAGCCTCTAATGCGCTCGATCCTCCTGAAGATCTCCAGTACCTGAGTGAAAGAAATATTTAGACTCGGTCTCTTTGGCCATTTGAAGTCTGTTGCCATATGTAAGACCCTCGATGAATCTGCGCACCTTCTCCCTCTTAGTAGGGATCAGGATAGCTGCATGGCAAGACAAATCCTCAAATCTAGTCTCATACTGAGTAACGGTGATGCTACCCTACAGTAGATGCTCGAACTGATCGTGCAACTCCTCTCTCTGCATGAAGGGAATAAACTTCTATAAGAACAACTATGAGAACTGATCCTATATGAGAGGAGATGATCTCGTAGGCCTGCCCTGCTCAAAAACATGCCACAACCTCTTAGCGGAACCATCTATATGAAATAGGTAAAATCAACTCCGTTGGACTCTACTATCCCCATGTTGCGCAAAATCTCATGGAAATAGTCCAAGAAGTCTTTGGAATCCTCTGAAGGTGCACCACTGAAGTGAGGGGAAACAACTTGGTGAACTTTTCCAACCTCTTAAGCTCATCAACTGACATCGCAGGTGTCTCCTTGGTTGTGTAGTATTTATAGGTCGAACCGCCCCAACTGGTAGAACTACTGGGGTCTGATAACCAAGAGCCATCTGTTCCGGAGTATGAGTAGCGGGAGTTTGAGCTCCTTCTTGACTGAGAGAAATGACTGGTGGAACAGGAGACACACCAGCCTGAGCCATACTCTCCTCGAAACCAACCATGTGGACTAAGGCATCCTGAAACACTAGGGTAGCAATGAACCCTTCCGGGACCTGAGCTGATCCTATTGGCTCTATCAGAACTGGATCTCTTTATCCTTCTCTATCTGAGGCTTGACATCGGGTGTTGCTGCACGTGCTCTAGTGTCACGATCCGAAATCCATTAGAGGTCGTGATGGCACCTAGCACCGCTGTCAGGCAAGCCAACAATAATTGATCAACTTGATTACTCATTTTAATATTTTTGAAATTGTAATTTCCTTCAATTAAATAGTAAGAGATATAATTTACAAAGTAAACGATAGTATTTTCACAACCACAATACTGAACAACCGATAATCACCCCCAAAACCCGGCGTCACAAGTACATGAGCATCGACTAGGAAATATATTAAAAATACAACATCTGTATGGAAATACAATTAGACAGGAGAGGGTAGATAACTCTGATGGAGACTGTGCGTGCTGCGGACTCGTAACGTGGAATGCAGCTCACCTAAGTCCTCGCAATAATCACGCCTATGTGCCTACAAGGCCACTAGACATATATAAACCTGCACAAAATAGTGCAGCAAATGTAGTATGAGTATGTAAATCAACGCGTACCCAGTAAATATCTCGTCTAACCTCGAAGAAGTAGTGACGAGGGGTCGACTCCGACACTTACTATGGGCTAACAATAAATACCGAAGTTTTACTTAAGCATGGATTGTATGAAACAACTATAAACTCAATAACAAGAAATGAGTGGACAATTCTTTTATTAATAGGAATTTTTTCCCAGTTTATTCTCGTCATTTAATAATTTATGTCTCAAGCCAAATAAGCAATATCAATTAAAATTGGTTCCAAAGATTTATCATGCGCAACTTATGCCGAGGTTGAACGGCCCGATCCAATATAATATTTAAATTGTGCACTGCCGAGGGTCGAACGACATGAACCATAGATGCATCTATCTGCTACCGAGGCATTCGGCCCGCTCCACAAAAGAGAAAATACATTTACAACAACCAATTCAAGATTTATTAAGGGGCAATTATTCAAGGGAATACCAAATTCTCATTAACGGTCAAGAAAATAAAGTTTAACCTTTTACAATTCCTTTATCATGTTTCAAAATGATTTAAGCAATTAAATTAACAAGTAGGGTACAACATTGTAAGTATAGCATGTTATGGGTCCTAGACTACCCGGACAATAGCATAACTAGTAGCTACGTATGGACTCTCGTCACCTCGTGTGTATGTAGCCCCCACAAATAGAAGCACATTTTAATTCAATTCACCTATGGGGTTAATTCCCTCTTACAAGGTTAAAAAGGAGACTTACCTCGCTCCAAAGTTCCATAACCAGCTCCAAAGCCTTTCCAACAACTCAAACTGATGCCCATCGCTCCAAAACTGGTCAATAAATGTGCAAATCCATAAATATATACTCTAATATTCATTATAATTCAATTTACGCCAATTTCCAATTCCACTCGAAAAGTCGATAAAAATCACCCTCGGGCCCACGTGCATGGATTCCGAAAATTTTTAAAGATAACCATTACCCATAACCTCACGAACTCAAATATATAATTTATTTCCAATTCCATGCCCAAATTCGTGGTCAAAATCCAAAAATATAAATTTTAGGTTTTCCTTCAAAATCCCAAATTTCTACGAATTTTCATGCTTGAATCCATATAAAAACCATGTATTTATCTTGCAATGGATGGGAATAACTTACCTTGGCATAGATGATGAAAACCCCTCACTTAAAGCTCTCCAAAAATCGCCCAACCAAGAGAGAATGGAAGAAAATGGGCCAAATCCTCGTTCTTAAAGAAACACACTGCCCAGCGACCTCTCGCACATGCGGTCACTTGACCGCTTCTGCGGCCAAAATACCACTTTTGCAGTCCTCCTTCGGGCCCCTCAACTCCGCATCTGCGGCTCCATCCGCGCTTTTCCGCGTTCGCTTTTGCGTCTCCAGGTGCGCACGTGTGGTCCCGGTTCTGCGGAACTCGACCACATCTGCGATCCCAGCCTACCCCAGCCAGAATCGCTCCTGCGACCCTCATGTTCGCTTCTGTGGTTCAACACCTGTGGCCATAACCTCGCAGGTGCGATTACACCAGGAGACAGCAGCCTCAGCACATCTTCCAAGTCCAAATTCGATCTATTAACCATCCGGAATCCACCCAAGGCCCTCGGGACCTCAACCAAATATACCAACACGTCCCAAAACACAATATGAACTTAGTTGAGGCCTCAAATCATGCCAAACAACGTTGAAACTACGAATCACCCTCCAATTCAAACTTAATGAACTTTGAAGCTTCAAACTTCTACAATCGATGTCGATACCTATCAAATCACGTCCGATTGACCTCAGATTTTGCACACAAATCATTATTGACATTATGGACCTACTCCAACTTTCAAAATCAGAATCCGACCCCGATATCACAAAGTACCCTCCCGGTCAAACTTCTCAAAAACCCTTCAAATTTTTAACTTTTGCCAAATGACCCCAAAATGACCTACGGACCTCCAATCGACATCCGAACGCGCTCCCAATACGAGAATCACCATTATGGAGCTATTCCCATACTTGGAATCCCAAAGGGACATCAATAACATTGAAATGCACTTCAATCCAAATTTATGAAATTCTTCCAAAATGCCAACATTCCACAATAGGCGCCGAAACGCTCCCGGGTCATGCAAAACCCGATCCGGACATACGCCCAAGTCAAAAATCATCATACGAACCTGTTGGAACCTTCAAATCCCGATTCCGAGCATGTTTACTCAAAAATCACACCTTAGTCAATTCCTCTAACTTAAAGCTTTCGAAATTAGAATTTTCTTTCCAAATTAACTTTGAACTTCCCAAAATTCAATTCCGGCCACACGTACAAGTCATAATACCTGAAGTGAAGCTACTCATGGCATCAAAGTGCCGAACGACGCACTAGGTCTCAAAAACGACCGGTCGGGTCGTTACATTCTCTCCCACTTAAACATACATTCGTCTCCGAACGTGCTAAGAACTTGTTCGGTAATTGTCTGAAATCACCGTTGAGCACCTCGGGCACCTACCCGTGCTACCACAACTCAATTGAGCACATTAGTTCGAGCCAATCTGAAGATCTTCCCCTTTACTTTGTCAAGTAAGCCTTAGAGTCAACTTCCAACATCCGGAATCCTCCATCGGGCATATTTCCAACATACGAACACCATATCAATCACTACACACTGCACGAACTCATTTGCCCAAGGCAATCTTTCCAAAGCACAACAACTAAAATTTCCACTGACCCGAAGCTCGTAGTGTACCTCATGACTAATTAAGCCTTACTTTAACTCTCGCAATACAGCCACGACAGAGAAGATGTGTAGAACGCATAACCACCTGCTGAATCACAATTTATGGAGTCTCTCCTCCCGACAAGAACCATTACCTCATTCTGGAGTGAATAACAATATTTACTATTTAATATGCCTTATATAAACCTGATCGCACTGATCCCAGGTCCAATAATCTCGTTTCACCTAGTACAAGCTGCTCAGGCAATAAGCCACCTCAGATACTGTAAAAGCCTCATATTATGCCATATTTTGCTAACAAGCTACAAACTCGAATGTGATACATAAGGAAAATGAACTCTGGAATGAACTACTCAACCCACGTAACTAATTTAATAACCGAAAAGATGTTATGAACCTTCCTTATAAATGAGACACAAAACACACAAGAATAGCTATGGAAAACTGTACTCAACGTCACACTGTCGCGGCATGCAACCCGACCCATACATGATACTGTTACGGCGTGCAACCTGATCCAACCATGATACCCGTGGTGGTGTGCCACCAGATCCAATCAACATACCCGTGGCGGCGTGCCACCTAATCCACACATAATAATCAAAAGAAAACACACATCGATCCGTAACACTTATACTCACGAAATGCCCGAATATCAACCATAAGCACGCCAAGTGCATAATACAAATCCTAGGGAGACGGGTAGCGTCATACGCTATAAAACTCAAGCACAACTAAGTAATCAAGAGCCATCTCGAGAGCCATCCTGCTCATATAACACCACCGCTATGCGGAACCTCAACACATTGTACAAATAATCAAGTCATCTCACAACCCACACGACACAATAGAATATTACATGAAATAGATGACGACAAAAATAACATCCAAGGCCCTAAGATTCCTCCATAAACAACGCTAAGCTGAAATGAACACATTCGGCCTGATATAGAGCGCACATTCACATCTAGATCTATCCACGGACCTCAAGCCGATTCTGATTGTACTGCACTGGGCTAATAACCTTCCAAGGATCCACAACAACCCTATTCATGACATATAGGAACGGTTGTACAATTTGGAACAAACTTCAACAGTTCACAACCAGATGAATAGAGCGCCTCCCAGGCCTATGCTCTCACATTAGCGATAGTACAATAATCTCCATACTTGGTTTCAATCTTTAATCCATCAAGTGACTACATGTCACACTCATATAACTTCCCGTGGGATACGCTCCCACGACCTTCCGCACCAGATAACAAGTCTGCACATCCATTCCACCGACCACACTAATGTTGTCAAGAAAATCAAGAATCCTTAATCAGTACACAAGCCTCTTACACAGGACATCGATCTCAGGTGATGCTAAAGACAATACCAGCTTACTCTAACCATCTGAATCCTTTCTTGCTCATCCGAGCTCGTGACATTCTTGTCAACACCAAACTGCAACGTTGATTCTCAACTTCCAATTCCCATGTCGCTTAGTGCACCTAACATACCAATACGCGAGAGTATAAAACATTTCATCATAACTCCTGAACCACTAGTAGAATAAACCCTTCATCATACATAAACCTCTTACTTAGCTCATTTCAGAAGAACCAATGCAACGCAACTGCATTCTCAAACCGCGGGAATCAAACCTCATGTTGCGATCTAAATGGCCATGACTCTTCCGGAATCCATTTACTCAACCTAGTCCTTAGAACCAAATACCTCCCAAATCAATCAAATTAAGGTGGTTGTCAAGCCTCACACGTACCGCCACAAACCACATATACAACTTAACATGCTGAGGGAACTGATCACGACCATAATCATGTCGATTCAACCATTATTAGCCGATCCGTCTTCTTCCAATTTATTCTCAACGTTCCCTAGAAATAATAATAGCTCCATTCATTAACATAACAAAACCCAACAACACTTATCTCGAGTGACCCAATCCACAAGACCACATCATCTCAACACCCATGAACCATCTCATATTCTCCTTACGCGCACCACAGCATCACTAACTGGTACACCCGTTCTGCAAGACCTTCCGTGAATCCGAAGCTACTTATTCCCTTCCTCCAATACTACACCGCATACCCAATTATAACATAGAACATTCCAAGCTCCTTTTCATAGTCCACTGCAAAAGCTCGATACTTAACCATACTACGGACTCGAAACCCTTAGACACCACACTTTGAATTTTTTTTTAACCCACTAGAACCGTTGTTGAGAGTCACCCACTCTGACTTCTTCCCAAATATGTTGAAACTCCAAGGCCCTGCTAGCACATGAACACCTTCTCAAAGAAGCACCCAACTGACTCACTTTCCTTGTACATCACATCTACATGAGGCATAAACTCTGAGTCTTCCCAAAGCCTGAACATGAATCGATAAAGCCAAATATAGCACACATTCTCCAAATCCTTTGCTCAAATTACCACTGATGTTTTCTTTCCTTAGTCGTAATAACTCACCAATATGCCGATAAGCAGAAACCTCACAAGTAAACAACCATACAATCCAATCGTAGACAGTGGGGCTCTCCCACTTAGCTTGAAGCTACAATTTTCATAACCCTGGAACCTACCAAGATTCCTTCTTCTTCATTGACATGACCTCGCACAATAGACCCGCCAAATTCCTCGAAATCTTCCTGTTAACCATTTCATGAACACTCTGAATCCCTAGCCACATTTACATATTCAATCTCTTACTGGACAGCTAGTAAAATTCTTTGTAGAAGCTCCATCAACACCATGCAACCGCTAACTTGCTCACAGGAGATATCCCACCTGTGGAAATTCCATGCTGACCTCTTTCAATAACGCTGCACGGAGTACAGTTACTACGAAACCAATAAACCCTCATGAGCCCGTGCTCATTCACCAGCTGTACAAGTCCGTTCACTCCCCATTAACATCAACTAAAGGTGCGACGATACATTCCAATCCAAAGTTATGTTGCATCCCTCTTCATATTGAGCAACTCCTTCATATCGTATCCAATCTTCCTCTGTGAGAATTCCACCATGTTCGAAAATACCAAGTCTCATTATTCCATCAACCCAAACCTGAATATTCTTAGTCCGGTTGCCTTTCCTCCGCTGGAAATAAAACACTGAACCTCTGAATCATGCATGGGGAAAACCTCCCTTCAAATCCTTCACTGCCCCCGGCACATAGACATGTATCCTACCATCACATCAGTACTGTACGATGACGACTTATGAACCTCATAGCAACTTGTGCATAACCTCGAAACCATCAGAAATACGACTACTGAGCTGAAATGACAGAACATCCTTCCGCAAGGCGATGACAATAGCCCAATCAAATATGTAAGGAGAAAATACCCTACACCTCATCCGCAGTACCATTACAATTCCTCGATTCCCAATTGATAACAAGCACTTCACGTCGCTTAAGATTGAATGGGAGCGAAACAAAGGCATAAGCCTCGCAAGGAATCAAATCGCACGATGAGGAATCAAGAAGGGAAGTGCTCCTAACAGCCCTGTAGCCTCTCGAAGATAAGTACAGACGTCTCCATACCGATCCGCAAGACTCTACTAGGCTTTCTCATGATTCGTGAGACCTAAGTGAACCTAGGGCTTTGATACCATGTTGTCACGACCTAAAATCCATTAGAGGTCGTGATGGCGCCTAACACCGCTGTCAGGCAAGCCAACAATAATTGATTAACTTGATTACTTATTTTAATATTTTTGAAATCGTAATTTTCTTCTATTAAATAGTAAGAGATATAATTTACAAAGTAAATGATAGTATTTTCACAACTACAATATTGAACAACCCATAATCACCCCCAAAACCCGGTGTCACAAGTACATGAGCATCAACCAGGAAATATATTAAAACTACAACATATGTCTGGAAATACAATTAGACAGGAGAGGGTAGATAACTCTGATGGGGACTCTGTGCGTGTTGCAGACTCGTAACGTTGAATGCAGCTCACTTAAATCCCCGCAATAACCACGTCTCTGCACTCACAAGGCCACTAGACATATATGCACATGCATAAAAATGTGCAACAAGTGTAGTATGCGTACGTAAATCAACGCGTACCCAGTAAGTATCCCGTCTAACCTCGAATAAGTAGTGACGAGGGGTCGACTCCGACACTTACTATGGGCTAACAATAAATACTGAAATTATACTTAAGTATGGATTGTATGAAATAACTGTAAACTCAATAACAAGAAGTGAGTGGACAATTCTTTTATTGAAATTTATGTCTCAAGCCAAAGAAGCAATATCAATTAAAATTGGTTCCAAAGATTTATCATGCGCAAATTATGCCGAGGTCATACGGCCCGATCCAATATAATATTTAAACTGTGCACTGTCGAGGGTCGAACGCCACGAACCATAGATGCATCTATGTCCTACCGAGGCGTTCGGCCCGCTCCACAAAAGAGAAAATACATTTACAACAACCAATTCAAGATTTATTAAGGGGCAATTATTTAAGGGAATACCAATTTCTCATTAACGGTCAAGAAAATAAAGTTTAACCTTTTACAATTCCTTTATCAAGTTTCAAAATAATTTAAGCAATTAAATTAACAAGTAGGGTACAACATTGTAAGTATAGTATAGTATGGGTCCTAGACTACCCGGACGATAGCATAATTACAAGCTACGTACGGACTCTCGTCACCTCGTGCATACGTAGCCCTCACAAATAGAAGCAAATTTTAATTCAATTCGCCTATGTGGTTAATTCCCTCTTACAAGGTTAGAAAGGAGACTTACCTCGCTCAAAAGTTCCATAACCGGCTCCAAAGTCTTTCCAACAACTCAAACCGATGCCCATCGCTCCAAAACTGGTCAATAAATGTGCAAATCCATAAATATATACTCTAATACTCATTATAATTCAATTTACAACAATTCCCAACTCCGCTCGAAAAAATCGATAAAAATCACCCTCGGATCCACGTGCCCGTATTCCGAAGATTTTCAAAGATAACCATTACCCATAACCTCACGAACTCAAATATATAATTTATTTCCAATTCCATGCCCAAATTCGTAGTCAAAATCCAAAAATATAAATTCTAGGTTTTCCTTCAAAATCCCAAATTTCTACGAAATGTCATGCTTGAATCCATATAAAAACCATGTATTTATCTTGAAATGGATGGGAATAAATTACCTTGGCATAGATGATGAAAAACCCCCACTTGAAGCTCTCCAAAAATCGCCCAACCAAGAGAGAATGGAAGAAAATGGGACAAATCCCCATTCTTAAAGAAACACACTGCCCTATGACCTCTCGCACTTGCGGTCACTTGGCTGCTTCTGCGGTCCCGCAGGTGCGGCCAAAATACCGCTTCTGCGGTCCTCCTTCAGGCCCCTCATCTCCGTATCTGCGGCTCCATCCGCGCTTTTTCGCCTTCGATTATGCGTCTCCACGTGCGTAGGTGCGGTCCTACTTCTGCGGAACTCGACCGCATCTGTGGTCCCAGCCTACCCCAGCCAGAACCGCTCTTGCGACCCTCATGGTTGCTTCTGCGGCTCCGCACCTACGGCCATAACCTCGCAGGTGCGGTTACACTAGGAGACAGCAGCCTCAACACATCCTCCAAGTCCAAATTCGATCCGTTAACCATCCAGAATCCACCCGAGGCCCTCGGGACCTCAACCAAATATACCAACACGTCCCAAAACACATTACAAACTTAGTCAAGGCCTCAAATCACGCCAAATAACGTCGAAACTATGAATCACCCTCTAATTCAAACTTAATAAACTTTGAAGCTTCAAACTTCTACAATGGATGTTGAGACCTATCAAATAAAGTCCGATTGACCTCAGATTTTGCACACAAGTGATAATTGACATTAGGGACCTACTCCAACTTTCAGAATTGGAATCCGACCCCGATATCAAAAAGTCCCCTCCCGGTCAAACTTCTCAAAAACCCTTCAAATTTCTAACTTTCGCCAAATTACCCCAAAATGACCTACGGACCTCCAAATCCACGTCCAGACGCGCTCCCAATACCAGAATCACCATGCAGAGCTATTCCCAGACTCGGAATCCCAAAGGGACATCAATAACATTGAAATACACTTCAACCCAAATTTATAAAATTCTTCCAAAATGCCAACTTTCCACAATATGCGCCGAAATGCTCCCGAGTCATCTAAAACCCGATCCGGACATACGCCCAAGTCTAAAATCATCATACGAACCTGTTGGAACCTTAAAATTCTGATTTCGATGTCGTTTACTCAAAAATCACACCTTAGTTAATTCCTCCAACTTAAAGCTTTCGAAATTAGAATTTTCTTTCCAAATTAACTCTGAACTTCCAGAAATTCAATTCTGGCACACGTACAAGTCATAATACCTGAAGTGAAACTACTCATGGCCTCAAACTGCCGAACAACACGCTAGGGCTCAAAACGACCGGTCGGGTCGTTACATCTAGGATGAGCTCTGCCTCTACCTCTGCCCTGGCCCCTACCTCTGGTAGTGGCTGCAATCTAGGGCTTCGACACCTGATCTGCTGCGGATGATGTGTCCTCACCATCTGTGAGAGAATACAAGAAGAATGATTCAAACATAATGATAGAACAAAGTCGCATGATAGAAAAATAAAGAAAGTGAAGTTTCCTAAATCCCTATAGCCTCTAGAAGATAAGTACAAACATCCACGTACCAATCCTCAGAGCTCTACTAAGCTTGCTCAGAACTCGTGAGACCTATGTAACCTAGGGCTCTGATTCAACCTTGTTACAACCCAAAATTCCAACCATGGGGTCATGATGGCGCCTAACATCCGCTTTCTAAGCAAGACAACACTAGCACTATAATTAAAGAAATTCAACAATAAAAGAGGCATTAATAATAATAATAAAAGTTTGAAATAGCATAAATGGATAATAAATGGACAACTATCGTTGTCTAAATATTATTTCCTAGAATTTGGTGTCACAAGTACATGAGCTACTAGAATACTACATAAAAAGTCTGAAATGAAATACAAGTTGTCCGATACAAGATAAACAATATATAAGAAAGGAATGGGACTCCAGGGCCTGCAATCACCAAGCAGCACTATCTCAAGTCTCCTGGTAGAAGAAGGTCCAAGCAATCACCTCTGAACACCGTTGGGACTAACACCGGGAACTGCACAAAAAGTGTGAAAGTGTAGTATGAGTACATTTGACCCTATGTACTCAGTAAGTGTTGAGCCTAACTTCGACGAAGTAGTGATGACGCTATGATAAGACACTCACTATAATAAGCAGAAAAGCAATAACGAAATTGAGAAATGAATAACTACATGATAGCTGAAATAAGAAATAAATGATAGAGGACCCCAGAACATCATCACCTCGCAGTCTTATAACACAACACGATAGCGGGACATAACAACCAAGAATAACTACAATTCATCCTTTCCATTGCGGTGCGCAAACCGATCCACATATCAATACCACTATCGTTGCGGCGTGCAGCCCGATCCACACACACACACACACACAGATATATATATATATATATATATATATATATATATATATATATATGCTTTTGAGGTGATCCACATATATAATAATATTGTTCTGGTGTGCAATCCGATCGACATATATAATAATAATAATAATAATAATAATAATAATAATAATAATAATAATAATAATAATAATAATAATAATAATAATAATAATAATAATAATAATAATAATAATAATAATAATAATAATAATAATAATAATAATAATAATAATAATAATAATAATAATAATAATAATAATAATAATAATAATAATAATAATAATAATAATAATAATAATAATAATAATAATAATAATAATAATAATAATAATAATAATAATAATAATAATAATAATAATAATAATAATAATAATAATAATAATAATAATAATAATAATAATAATAATAATAAAAACATCTATCCAATAACATTTAAGAGCATATAACAAGTAACGGCGGACAACAAATAAAGGCATGAGTAAGTGGAGGTATGTAACAAATAAAGACACGTAACAAATTAAAGCACATATTTAACAAGTAAGAACAAATAGCAAGTAAAGCACATAACAACTAAAAACATGAAATAAATGAAGACGTGGTATAATTAAAGACATGCAATTAAGTAGTACATCCCGCATGCGTGAACCCATGACAACACATATACACTCGTCACCTTGCATATACGCCGTCCACACACATAAATCACGAAGCAAATAGACCAATCAAATCCTTATTCCCTCAAATCAAGGTCAACCATGATACTTACCTCTTTGCGGAACAAGGTCAATAATCCAACATGACTTTCCCTTTGGAAAAGCCTCCAAACCACCCGAATCTCGCTAATTATTATTCAAAACGTCAAAACAAACTTTAGAAACTAAACCCCTATGATAAATGTTCAATGTTTAACATAATTTAAAAATCAACAAAAAGTCAACTCAGGCCCACTGTCATGACCCAAAATCTTACCTTAAGGATCATGAGGGAACCTACTCTCTAAGAATAGGTAAGCCGATCACTTACAATAGTTAAACCAACAAAACATGATATTATGAACTAGAGTTAAATATAAATGCAAAAATAAAGGTGATACAAGTCAACACGGCGATAATCACAATAAATCCCCAAGACTAGGTAGTACCGAGTCACAAACTCTAACATAATATATAGTAAATGTAATATCTCAAAATACAATACTGTTCGGATAGCAAATTAATAGTATAAATGTAAGGAAAGGACTCCAAAGGAATGCGACAGTTAAATTAGCTCTACCTTGAACCCTCACGATCAAGAAGATCTCATCGCATGGATCTGCTTTCTCCAACACCTGGGTCTGCACAAAAATATGCTAAAGTGTAGTATGAGTACACCACGGTCGGTATCCAGTAAGTATCAAGACTAACCTCGGTGGAGTAGTGACGAGGTTCAAGTCAAGACACTCACTAGTCAAATGACATGTGCAATAATATCAAAGACTAGCAACGGAAATAATAACAGGTAGCAATTGCTGAAATCTCATCCGATCAAATGACAATAATTTAATACAAGTAAAGAATCTATTTCAACAATAAGTCATCAAATAGAATTGTACACATATGGAACCTCGTGCCCATATTATCAATCACCTTCCCACGGTAAAGACCTCATGCCACAACACAAGTCAACTCCGTATGGTAAAGTCCTCGTGCCACGATACAAGTCACACTCGCACGACAAAGATCTCGTGCCATAATATATACCACAACCGCACGGCAAATACCTCGTGCCACCACGTATATCGTACTCGTGTCAGTTACCAATAACATGTTCAAGAAGAATTTATCAAGAATTAAATAAAGTAATACATGATAATAACTTTCCTTTTACTTCAATCCGTTATGTTACTAACAACTCAACAGAATATGAGATAACAACTCCACGTAGGTAAATCCATCATGGCAACAAAATTATCAAGTTATAACAGAGGTACAAATTAGCACATTTGAAACAACATCACAAATCACGTTAAATGCATGACACAAACAAGGAAGCCATAAGCACGACAAGAATACCCCTTTTCACCATCACACAAACATTATCAATCACACGCCCCAGGGTATCACATATCATTCCCACATAGCCACCCTTATATCACCGTGTGCGCAACAATAAAGTGAATGCCCGCCTTGTCTCACTACACGCGTTTAAACAATCATCTCACCTTGTCTTGCTACATGCGCAAACACGATTTATATAGTTTGCCTTGTCTCGCTGCATGTGCTATATCAACAATAACAATAGCACGGAAGGAACCTCATGGAAACACCCGAACAATCCGCCTAACAAGTCCACATGTGCCAAAATCATAACAACACAACATGGAAACAATTGTCATGAAGAAATAAACTCACAATCTACCAATGCATTTCACTATGACAATTAAATAAGGAAATGTGGATAGGTGTTCATCATATAAGCATGAAAGCTAACTCAAATTCGCAAGAATCTCACAAACTCCCAACTTGGCCAAATAAGGAATTAAAATCCTAAAACATGATCTCTTGCGTGGAATATAAATTCAAGTAATTAATCAAACTGAAAACACATAGTATGGGGACCTTTCAATTAAAACAAAGCAATGAAAGAAACATCGGTCAGATCCGGTCATAAGGCACATATACACCCGTGTACACACTCGTCACCTTGTGTTCACGTAGTTTACACATAGCACAAATAGCAATTAAGCCAAATCTTAAAGGGTATTTCCCTCACACAAGGTTAGGCAAGATACTTACCTCAAACAAGCTAAATCAAAAGTCTAAGAAGACCTTCCCGCGTGAAACAACATCTGGACGACTCAAATCTAGCCAAAACAACTTAACAATATCAATAAAATCCATAAGAAACAAGCCCAAACGATAAATCTATGATCTTGGTTCAACTATGCAAAGTCAACCCAAAATTTCAACCATCGGTCCGCGCCCCGGAACCCGACCATACTCACAAATTCTGAATATCCATTCAAATACAAGTCCAAGCATACCAATTTCATCCAATTCTAACTTCAAATCGGTCTTCAAATCATCAAATTTCATTTAGAGAGGTTTTTACTAAAATCCCTAATGTGTCAAACTTAGATTCATCAAATAAATGCCAAAAACAAAGATGTAATCATGAAATATAACCAAATCTGAGTCAAGAATACTTACCCCAATCCAAATCATGAAAAATCCCCTCCAAAATCACCCAAAGTCGAGCTCTACAACTCAAAATATGATAAAATGAGCTCAAGGTCTGAAATAGAGTACTTATAAGCATTGTTCAGTCATATGCATCGCGAATGCGGCATATCCCTCGCGATCGCGTAGAAGAAAAGTAGCACTACCAGCAAAAACACTTCGTGGAAGTGATGCCTATACCGTGAATGCGTAGATCCACACTGCCAGACCTTTGCAAACGCATCGCAACCTACGCGAATGCGATGACAAAAACCGCCAGTTCCTTTGCTGAAACGCGATCACATACCTCATATGCGAATGCGAAGAAAAAATCTCTCCAGCCCAGATTACCTTATCCGCGAACACGATTCTCCCTTATGAACACATTAAACAACTAACCCAACTAAAACAATACTCATCGCGATCGCGTCTGTGCTCCCGCGATCGCCAAGCTCAATTGGAGCACTAGAAAAATCCAAGAAACCAACACCTCATGCAACCTTCGAAATGGTCCGAAATCAATCGGAAACACACCCGAGGCCCCCGAGTCCCCTTCTAATCATACCAACCAATTCCAAAACATAATACGGACCTACTCAATGCCTAAAATCACCGCAAACAACATCAAAACTATGAATCGCACCTCAATTCAAGCCTAATGAACAAATAAACTTTCAACTTCCAAAACGCACGCCGAACCATATCAAATCAACTCAGAATGAACAAAAATTTGCATGTATGTCAGAAATGACACAACAGACCTATATCAATTCCGAGAACCAAAATCCAAACCCAAATACCACAAAGTCAATTCTTAGTCAAACCTATCTGCCTTCCATACCTTCGGCTATCCAACTTTCGCCAATTCGGGCCAAAATAACCTAGGATCCCCTAAAGCCACATATAGACATACGCCTAAGTCCAAAATTAACATCCGGACCAAACGGAACCATCAAAACTCCGATTCGAGATCAAATACGCAAAAGTCAAACTTGATCAATTCTTCTAACTTAATGCTTCTGAAATGAGAATCATTCTTCAAATCAATCCCGAACCGCTCAAAATCCGAACTGACCATACACGCAAGTCATAATACATCACATGAATCTACTCACGGCCTCGAACCACCAAACAAAAATGTAAATGATCAAAATGACCGGTCGAGTCGTTGCATTCTCCCCCTCTTAAACAAATATTCGTCCTCGAACGTGCCAAGAGTTGTAGCAAAATCATCAAATTACTATACAAACTCACTATACACATATCCATGGGTCATCTCATATCACCCCAATCTATATAAGCCCATCAACACTACCTAATCGAAGATCTTTCCTTCAACCTTAGTCCACAAAGCTTAGATCCCAATCTCATTACCCAGGCCTCCTCCTAAGACTCGATTCTTACATATAGACATTGTGTCGACCCCAACCAGCTGCAATAGTTCATGCATGAATCAACAAAGTATAACCACACAACATAAACCATCACTCATAAGCCCAGAGCAACATCTCCTACCACAATAGCTTTCCATTACTGAACCTGGTACCGGTAAATAACCTCATATCAACTAGAACCTTGTTCGAAACCTTCACCACACTTCTACAGAAGTAGGGAACATGTAGATCTCATAACCACTCACCCAATCAACAAGTCGTGGAGTTCTCTGACAAGAACCAATGCCAAACTCCAAGCTGATCAACGACATTCTCATCCAGACATACCTTATCCAAGTCCGATCACAACTAATCCCAGGTCCAATGATCTCCTCTCATCCAATACAAATTCTTTGATCGACAAGCCAATCCAAACACAACATAGTCACATACGTTACAATCTGAACCCAACAAGCACAACTCGAATATAACTAAAGATGGAAAGAGAAACACATGAGAGAACTATCCAAAAAGTCCAACAGGTACCACTCTCAATCGGCACCCTACTATGAATCCATCCCCCAAGGAAGAAGCAGTACACACGAAATAACCACAAAGAATCTCATCCTAACATAAATCTACCGCGGCACGTAGCCCGGTCCAAACATATTGACCCATATGAAAACACAAGGAACCCATCCTTAACTCTAAATCACAAGTAACAAAGACATTACATCATCCGTAAACCTTTCACTAACTCACCCTATGTAGAGTATAACCACAATACGTAACGGACTCCCCATGCCTGTAGAGCACCACAATCATAAGTCGTGACCAAACCATCAAGAAATCACGTCAAAGTCCATTGTATTAAGTAACAAAAGTTCCATCCTAGTCTCATAACACTCAATAGCGAATAAACTAGAATGATAGACGCGGTCTACCACAGTAGAATCCCTCAACGAGTGCAGACACATAAATAGAATACAAGAGTCACGAAACATATCCATATATGAAGCAAGATAGGATGACGCATACCAGTAAATAGTACTCGGATCAAATAAAACTAAAGCTTATCTATGACAAACTGAAACAATACTTGTAATGACATTATCTGGTGCAATGGCCTTAGTCCTACCGGGAAAAGCATAACAATGGGCCTAGCCTCCCCCTCTAGGACGTTCTCTACCCGCCTTCCCTCTACCCCTAGCTGGCTTTGCAGGTGGAGTAGAAACTGGAGCGGAACCCATAGCCTGAGTACTCTTCTAGGACACATCCGCCCGGAGTCTACGGCAATCTCTCACCATGTGCTTGATACACCCATAATTAAAACAACCTCTCTACTGACGTAGCTGTGGGAACTGTATGGAGCGAGTGCCTTGGGACCCATGGATAACTAGAGTACCACATAAAACCTGAAGCACAGACTAAACTGGCTGACTAACAAAACCTCTACCATGACGTGCCCTGCCCCCAAAATAGGGACCAGTAGATCCTACAAGTCCACGCGGCTTCTTAACCTCCAGCCTCCTGGTGATATCCACAACCTGATGAAATGGAGTATTAGTCTCCAACTCCTGTGCCATCCTAAATCTGAGACCATAACCGAGCCCCTCAATAAAACTGCAGACTCTCTCTAACAGTGAAAACCAAAGCAGGTGCATGACGAGATAATGTGCAAACCTCATAGCACACTCGAATACAGTCATAGTCCCCTGGTGCAACTGCTCGAACTTGGTGCGCAACACATCCCTGAGGGTTTGTGAAATGAACTCCCTCAAAAAGAGATCAGTGAATTGAGCCCAAGTAAGTGGCACTGCATCAGTTGGCCTACTCTCCTCATAAGCTTACCACCATCTATATGTTGGCCCCATCAACTAGAATGTAGTAAGGGCGACCCCACTCATCTCCACTATGCCCATCATGAGTAGAATACAATGACACTAGTCTAGAAAAGCATGTGCATCCTCAGAAGCCACGCCGCTATAAGTAGGAAGAAAATACTTCTTGAACCTCTCCAACCTCTTTTACTCCTCCTCCGACGCCACTAGCCTAACCTCGGGCTGAACCGCGATCACGGGTTGTACTGGTATAACACCCGGAGTCTGATCAACATAAGTTCGCTGCTCTAGAGTATGGATGACGGGAGTCTGAGATCCTCTCCCAACCTGTAAAGTAGCTGGTGCAACGGGGATCAATCTCGCTTGAGCCACTATACCAAACATGCTCAGAAAGTGTGCTAAAGTCTTCTGAAGTCCTGGGGTAGCAACAGGTACCTCAGGTGCCTTCTTCCCAACCGAAGCAACTGGTGGCTCCTCAACTTCTACTCTGGAAGGTGCTCTAGCTGTAGCACGTTCCCCTCCTCGACCTCAACCTCGACCTCGGCCTCTCAGGGTCTAGCAGGGGATGTAGGTGTCTGCTCAGCTGATCTGGTAGTGTGTGTCCTCACCATCTGTGAGAGAATAGAAAGATAAACACTAAATCTCCAAAATCAATAAATCTGCATGATAGGAATAAAAGAAGTGGAATTTCCTAATAGTTTCGTAGCCTCTCGAAGATAAGTATAGAAGTCTATGTACCGATCCGAAAGACTCTACTAAACATACATGTGACTCATAGAACCTATGAACCTAAAGCTCTGATACCAGCTTGTCACGACCCAAAATCCCACCTTTAGAATCGTGTTGGCACCTAATCTCTAACACTAGGTAAGTCGATCACTTACAACAGTTAAACAAACAAAATATGATATTATGAAGCAGAGTTTAATATAAATGCATAAATAATGATGATACAAGACAACACAGCGATAATCACAATAAATCCCCAATACTAGGTAGTACAAAGTCACGAACTCTAACATAATACATAGTAATATCTCAAAATACAATACTCTTCGGATAGCGAATTGACAATATAAATGTAAGAAAAGGACTTCAAGGGACTTGTTGATACCCAATTTTGCCCTCATATATTTTTCAAATAATATGCATTCTTTCAAAATATCATTTTTGCATTATTATTAATGTACAGGATTTACACAAGCATTTCCTATAATTTTTCATAATTTCAGAGTTTTTAAATTAATATTTTCTTGCATTAATTTACATAAAAGTTCAGTAATCACTCTTTTAAATTATTTGTGATGACTTAATCACCTAAAATTATTATTTGCATCCCTAATACATTTTTAAAATATTTTTACCCCATTTTTTATATAATTACAATGGTATTTTTAGGCTATTTGCATAAATTTGCAATAATAGCCTACATTTTGCATTCTTATTGCAATTGATATTTCATTTAGGGTTAAAATAATATCTTACATTTTTTATAGTCTTCTATTATTGTAAAGTATTAATTTGTATATGTAGCATTTTTATATATTTATTTAGCTATTTATTTAAATTTGTTTTCTTTTAATTTCTATTTTTTAAAGTTGGCCTAATTTTGAGTCAAATTTTCGGACTAAACCAGCCCAATACACTAACCAAATAACCCCAGCCCAAACCGGTCGCGACCCGCCTAGCCAACCCAACCCAACCCCTCTTTAAATTCCTGGCCGTTGATCTCTAAGATCAACAACCCACATTTAATCCCCCATTTTAAATCACCCAACCCCAAACCCTAATCCTATTCCCTCTAAATCCGCCGCCCTAAAACTCTCCCCCTCTCTGAAGAACCCCAATCGCCGTCTCTCTAACCCTTCTCCTAATCCCTCATCTAATGGGATTCTCCTCTCATTTACTTACCATATTTGTGTGTTTCCGCTGCTGGTTGATTCTCTATGGTATCACCTAGTACTTGCTTAAACATGGCAAGTACTACTTCTCCTATTTTGTCCGATTGATTCCTATCTCTTGAATCTGGACCATATTTCATCTACACGCGTTCTATTCTACATCGTGTGAGTCTGATTTTGTTTGTATTTTGCTGATTTACACTTTCCCTAATAATTAGGGTTTACCAGATTCTCTCTTTAATTGATTTTAAATTAATTTGCATGTTTCTTTTCCTTATTTGTTGTTTAAATTATTTTATTTTCTTATATGTTTGCTCGATTTTTGACTACTATATAAACCCCCTCATTTTCCCTTCTGGGATAGACTTTGAGAAGATCGATTTTTTCACTAAAATTTTGAGGTTTTTGCTACTCTCTTGCTTGCTATTCTGTATTGGCCGGCAGAAAGCCAAGGCCATTAGCATCTTGTTACTTAACCCGTTCTTGGTGCGAGCACTGCCCTGAGTTCATTGAAGCTCTTAGGAACTTTGACACATTAGGGATTCTGGATTTTCTATGGAAACATATTCTTTACTGTTCTTCGCTTAACAGGTGAGTCATTATACTTTGCAATTTCATTCCTAGGCATCTATAATTTGTATACATTTTCATTCCTGAAATTGGTCAGTTCAGTATAAGGGCGGCAAGTGGGCCGGTCCAGGCCCGGGACCGCGGGCCAAACGGGCTAACAGGCCAGGACCGTTTGGCCCGATTTTAGTTGGCCTGGGCTGGTTTCGTGGGCCGGTCCTATGATTTGAGCCCGCCAGGCCCGGGACCATTTAGCCCGCCAGGGACCGGGACCGGACCGGTCCCTTAGTTGGCCTGTCAAAAATAGCCATTGGCTATTTATAAAAAAGTCATTTACCCCCCCCCCCCAACTTTGTTTTAACCCCAAAATTTTTATACATTTAATATATATACTATATATACATCTTATATATAGTATATAAGATGTATATATAACTTATTACTTATATATATATATATATATATATATATATATATATATATATATATATATATATATATATATATATATATATTATACATTTAATATATATACTATACTATATATACATCTTATATATATAGTATATAAGATGTATATATAACTTATTACTATATATATATATATATATATATATATATATATATATATACTTATATATATATATATATATATATTATATATAGTATATAAGATGTATATATAGCTTATCGAATATAGCTTATATATATATATACTATATATACATTTAATATATATACTATACTATATATACATTTAATATATATACTATACTATATATACATCTTATATATAGTATATAAGATGTATATATAGCTTATCGAATATAGCTTATTACTTATATATATATATATATATATATATATAAGTAATAAGCTATATTCGATAAGCTATATATACATCTTATATACTATATATAAGATGTATATATAGTATAGTATAGTATAGTATATATATATATATATATATATATATATATATATATATATATATATACTTACACTATACATATATACTATACTATATATACATCTTATATATAGTATATAAGATGTATATATAGTTTATCGAATATAGCTTTATATATATATATAATATAGCTTCTATATATATATATATATATACTATATATACATCTTATATACTATATATATTCGATATTAAATATTGAATATTCAAATTTAGGTCACAATTCTATAATAAAATTTACAAAGTATTGTCTTAGATATTTTTTTTAACATACTTTTGTCTCTAATATCTATTTAATTTTTTTTTAAATATGTTGGGCCCACTTAGCCATTTAGCCCGCGGGCCGGGACCGTTTAGCCCGGGACCAAACGGTCCCGGTCCCGGGCCGGTCCCTACAAAAAGCCCGTTTATCCCCGGTCCCGTTTGGCCCGTTTAATTTGGGACCGGCCCACTTGCCAGCCCTAGTTCAGTATGTTTTCTGGATTGCTTTTGTGTGTAATTCCATTTGCTTTTCTCAACTCTTTAGGTCTTTTTAGCCTTTAGCTTCAAGCATGCCTAAACCTGGTTCTATTAAGTTTAGACAAGTCAATGTGTTAGAAATTATTATTGTTTGAGACCCTTATACTTGTTATCATATTCTGGTGTTTAATTTAGTCTTTTGCTATAAATCTTGTTACTTGAATATGCCTCACTAGCATAATTTGTACTTCTTTAGTCGACTAGTTGATTGAGTTCAAAAGCATGAATATGTACCCCCACTGTATGGTAGAAGCCTGTTTCCCCTCATATTCTGAATTTCTGTATTGATGACTTGCCTATCTGACATATTTTGACCCTGCTCTCCATCAGTATGCCCTTTAGCATGTTTAACTCCCCCCCCCCCCCCCAGCCAGTATGTCTTAATTCCATGTTCCTTCAGTGGTTACTTGGCGTGTCATAATATGTGTTTCAACGATGCCTTACCTCCTGATGAGAATTAACCTGTTTGTCTTGTGATGCTAAGATGTATACTTAGACTAAATCGGACTTCTTAGGTCTCAACCTGTTAGTGTTGATTTTTTGTCAAACTTTGCAAACTTGTTCCTTCGCCTAATTCTCCCAATATGTGTTTGTGATGTGCTACTTTGCCAAACGTTGAAGTTCTACTGAACAAGTCTTATGACCTGCTTGGCTGGCTATTCTGTATGCTCAACTTGGCTATGTCTACTTTAGGATATGAATGTATCCCCTAACTTCTTTCCACTCCCTTTACTTGCAACTTATGCTATTCTGAACTCTTGATTCTTAGCCGGCTGAATGCTAAGGCTACCTAGGTTCTATTGTTGGCCTCCCTAGTATGAGCACTGCTCGGGGTCTAATTGAGACCCCTGTGAACTCTGACACACTAGGGCTTGGTCCTTAGTCTCTCTCAATCTCAAACTGTTCCTATTCACTCTACTTCCCCTTATTATGTGTTGTGTACTTGAATTGGCTGATTTAAATGGTGCAACACTTGGTGCCATGGTTGAGTAAACTAGTTCTGGACTCCTCTATGGATCCCTGAGTCGTGTATGGAATGTGGCTCTTTGTTGAAGGCCTGGGTATGCTGTGTAAGAGCCATTGAAGGCCCAGGTAATGCTGGGTATTTATTTTATTTGGGCCTACTATGGGCCTCTTATCACTATTATGTAACATTTGTATATTTTACTCATAATTTGGCCTGTAATAACCTTTTGTATAAACAATTGGGGTATTAGTAAAAAGGGGATGGGTAGAATTTAATATCTACATGCAAAGGGTAGATAACATGCCTATAGGACTTGGTAATATGTTTGATATATGTGTTGTTCGATCATATGAGCACTGTAGAGATCATGCCATTAGAAGAAGCACACACATACTACTTGTTTACTATTAAACATGAGTTCAAATGCTATGTCTAAAACTACGTGTTTATAGACAGCATGCCTATAAGAAGTGAGCACTCCTTCAATTTGCATGACTACTTTCAACTGTATTAGAAACCTGCCTAGAGGAACAAATGGCAATGAACTTTCCTTCAATTCACTATTAGGTAATCGCTAGAAATCATGCCTATAGGATTTTGATCACTTCGTTCGCTATTGTATCACATTGTTCACTAGAAATCTTGTTTATAGGACTAAATATAAATAAAATAAGTTCTAATCATCAGCTGTTAGAGATCCAGCCTATAGGAAATAATTGCTTGTTAATTGGTTAATATTAGACTACTTAAACATTGTTCCTGAGCGACACTCTTAGGAAAATCTGGATAATTCTGGGACTCTCCCCAGCAGATTCTGTTATACCCAACTGCGTAGATCACCTAGGCATCACACATATAGGATTGGTAACTTAAAACTTTCAATAACCAGCTTGTCATACCTGCATAATTCTGTATATAAGAAATATCTTACAGCTGGAATTGCCTGCGTACTTTGATCGCCTAGAAAGCATGTCTATAGGCTTAAGATTCTGGAGTTTGCCAATTCCTAATTGACATATGTGTTTGCGTGCGTTTGCTGCTTAGGTGTGGAGGTCAACATGAGCCTTTAATTATTTTATGTGGAGTCCTTATATGTTTTGCTTGTCGCCTAGTTTTTTGCAATTTTGAGCTTCCTAGATAATGGTCTAGAACCATCCAAATAGAGGTCTAAAGCCTCCTGGACCATAGGTATGGGACGGGTAATGCACGCATAGGGTACGATTTAGAATTGAATTAGAACGCTTTTTAGGTAGTAACTTTAACATAGTAATCAGGTAGCAGGAGATGATAGTCTGTGCCCGCTGAATAATATGAGTAACTCCCTATTCTAAGGGAGTTGCGAAGTATTATTTATGTTGCACGGGGTGATCCTTTAGGCTAAAAAACTTAGGACCCCCTATTAGAACGGAAAAATAGTTGCACCTCCCTATTCAAGATCTCTTTGTAATAAAATTCTTAGATTTTGTACTCTCTTTGCTTACTTGATCATATAGACTAATCCATATAATTTAAGTTCGGCCGGGACCCACAGTTGTGCACCTCGAGGAGTGCCTAACACCTTCTCTTTGAGGTAACTTGAGCCCTTACCCGATCTTTGGTGGCGTTGACTAGTTAAAACAGAGTTATTTGCATAATAGGTGCCCTAATGCACCTTAAAAAATCATTTGGTGGCGACTCTCCTCTTTTAATACCTCATTTAAAAGAGTTGTCACGTGTCGAATCCCTCCTTCGCGACAAAAAGGGGCGCGACAGCATGGCAACTCTGCTGGGGATTTACGCTTAGGCTCTTACCATAGCGAATTTGGCTTATATGGATTAGTCTTCTTTGATAAAATGTGCTTCCCTCTTCCTTTTTATTTTGCTGCTACATGCACATCCCTCCCCTATTCTCCCTTTATTTGAATTCGTTATAATATGCAAATCCCTTCCCTTCTCCACCCTTCCTTGCTTAAATTGGTTATAACATGCGTATCCCTTTTCCTATTCATATTTATTTTCTCTAAAAATGCTCTTCATTGGTTTAAAAATTGCTAAATCATGTCTCTCCCACCCATATTCCCTTGCTTACTTTATTATATTCCCTATATTCCACGAACTAACTTCTTCTTTTGTCTTTCTTTTTACATCCTTTATTTTTTACCTTAATACTGCGTTTATTGCTTTCACACATTTATCATGCAAATACTTGGCAATGTGTTATTATCTTTGCATAAAGCATGCTCCATATCATATTCTACCTTCCTTATTGGACATTCGGCCAAATAACGCATTGATTGAGGCCGCCACTATGTTTTGGGATGAGAAAAGAGCTGTCTTTCGCTTTGGTGATGTAGAAATGACTCCTATATTAGAGGAAATAGGAGGCTTCGCTAGGCTGCCATGGGATAGTCCGGGTTTATTAGTACCAGAAAATCGCACCCCCCGCAGTTTTTTGAAAATGATGGGTTTCAAGAAAAATGATGAGTTACTCTGTCTGAAGAAGTCATAAATACCATTTGAATTCCTTTATGAACGTTATAGGCATAGTAAGTCCTATCGCCTTCACCATGATGAACTTGCCATTACTTCTTTGGGTTGGACACACCGCCGAATTTTTATGTTCATTGTCTGTTTTTTGGGGTTGCTGATATTTTCGATGAAAGGGGGAAGGATCCACACTCGCTTAGCCATGGTCGCTAGGACTCTAAAGGAAGGAATTGAAGGACAAACTTACACTATCATCCTCATGATCTTGGCAGAAATGTACCGAGCTCTAGATCGATGCAAGCAGGGGTATGGGCACTTCGAGGGCTGTAATCTGTTACTGCAGGTTTGGTTATTAGAACATTTTCAGAAAGGTGAATATCGTCAGTAGCTTCTGCGATGACCATTGAATGACTATATAGCCTACCATCATCCAAAAAGAATGACATTTATCCTAGATAGGTTCGCGCAACCTAGAAGTGCTGTGAGCTGGGTGCGCTTTTTCAGCAAATTGACTGACGAAAAGGTACATTGGATGTTCAAATGGTTCCTAGCAGCAAATTCATCATCAGGTTAAGAGAAACCACTCATTTAGTGCTGATCGAGTTAAGAAAAATCTATCCTTATGCTCCTATAAGGGTAATGAGGCAAGCGGGAAGAAAGCAGGTTATACCTCGAGTTTCTAACATGGTCCAGTACAAAGCAGACTTTAAAGGGAACATCATTCCGTTCAAGTTCGAGGCACAACATATGTGGAATCAAAAGGTCATTGTAGAGAAAGACACTATCGAGCCAGACAGGTACCATGCCAGCCATGTATACTTCTACCCATCATAGTTGGTAGATGATATAGCGGGAGATGTCAAGCCAGGGATTAATCTAAAAAGTAGGGTTATAGATGACGCTGCTGAAGCACAAGTCAAGTATAGGATGCTGCGCAAGAGGGTTTTCGAGTCTGAAGCTACACAAAGTGGATATGAAAGCAATCAACAAATGGAAAGCAATTGCTACTAAATCAATAGAAAGATTGGAATATCTGGAGCAAGGGTTAATGGAACTTGAGGGGAAGATGAGGAAGAGGCTCTCGGATAGTCAAAATACGGAAGGCAATGAAGGAGGGCATCTAGCAAGGGCTTACCTACTATTAGACATGCGTGAACTGGGGAGCTTGATTGATGGATCCAAGAGAGCCAAGCACGGGGAAGGTCCTTCTGGGACCAAGTAGATTAGGAAATGATGTTCTTTACTACTTTTTAGCTTAGTTTTAGATTTCGAATGTAATAAGGCAAATGCCATTAGTAAAATTCTTATTATTGTCATTTTAGTAAGGATTTGATTCATTTTCGCATTAATGAAATGACACAATTATTGGCATCAATTTTCTCCAAGTCTAAGTGTCGCTTAGGCCTACCTCGGGCACAACGCGATCCCCCAAATTAGTACATGATTCTGTTACACGATTTTGCAGAGCATGTTCAATATTGCAAGCATTCTTTCAATATTTCTTACGGACTTGGTTACCTTTTGTTTTTCTTTCTTTTGATTATTCCCCTTCCCCAAGGTTGGTTCGTGCATACTAGCATCATCCGCATATCATACTTGATCCATAGGTCCTCCTCCTCCTCCTCCACCAAGTGATCCTAAAGGCAAAGGCAAAGGGAAAGGAAAAATGGACGATTTAAGTGGTATCAGAAAGGACAACACAGAGAACATTGAAACTTCGGACAGTCGGAGTACTCCAGCACAGAATGAATTGGTCCTACGTCTAGAACAGAAAATATTGGAGCTACAAGGGATCTTGAGCAGGTCCGGAACTTGGCAAACCTTTCCCTCACACTAAACGTCCCTAACATCAACCAACAAAACATAAATGCCCCAAACCCGACACCTCCCCAAAACACGCTGAATCAAAACCCACCACTGAATCCTCCTGCACCACATCAATACGCCATACCTCCTCAAAACCACAACCCTCCACCGGTACATACTCCTCAACAACACCATCACCATCCAACTCAATACCCACAAACAACCACATCTATACCCCTCAGAATGTACCACAGCCTAGTCCTAATCCACAAAACTCAACCAATGACCACCATTAAGCCCAGATTCCCGGAGTCCACCAAATCAATCCCATATATGTGGAAACGTTACCCCACACACTACAACAGACTGTATATATACCCAAATCTACGGAGAAGGACCTGCTCATCAAGAACATGGCGGAAGAACTCAAGAAGCTTACTGGCAGAGTTCAAAGTGTCGAAGCTGACAAAGGCATTGAGGGTTTGAATTATAAGGATTTGTGTATTCAGCCAGATGTAGAACTGTCAGAGGGCTACAAACCTCCTAAGGTTTGAGAACGTATTGTGACAAACTTGTAGGGGTTGGCAAGGATGAACGAATACGTATGAAACTGTTCATGAGGAGCCTCACCGGAGATGCCTTGTCTTGGTACATCAATCAGAACCCAAAGAAATGGGTTAATTGGGTGAGCATGGCATCAGATTTCATGGATAGTTTCAGGTTTAACACAAAAAATGCACCAGACATTTTCTACATTCAGAATCTCAAGAAGAAGCCAACGGAAACTTTCTGCGAGTATGCTACTCGGTGGAGGTCTTAAGCTGCAAAAGTAAGGCCAGCACTAGAATAAAAACAAATGAATAGGTTTTTTGTCAGAGCTCAGGATCCGCAATACTACGAAAGACTGATGATTATGGAAAACCATAAATTTTCTGACATCATTAAATTTGGAGAAAGAATAGAAGAAGGGATCAAAAGTGGAATGGTGACAAATTTTGAAGCACTCCAAGCCACAAATAAAGCCTTACAGTCAGGAGGTATCTCCAAGAACAAAAAAGTAGGTGCGGTGATGGTAGCCCAAGGTACAAAGTCTCCTCTTACAGACCAAACACCCCCACCCACATATCAGCCTTCACCTCCCAGATACTAACAACCTGTCGCCACTTACCGTATTTATAACACCCAACTAGCATACTACCACTCACCACCAGCCCGCCAAAACTACCAAAAACCTAGACCAAATTTCGACCGTAGACCACCCAGACAATACACCCCAATTACTGAACCCATAGACCAACTATACGAGAGACTGAAGGCTGCCAGTTATGTCACTCCCATTCCCGTTGTTGCTATGGAAAACTCCTCCCAGTGTATTAATCCAAATAAGACATGTGCTTATCACTCAGGCATGAAGGGCCATACTATTGATGAGTGTCGTACTTTGAAGGATAAGATTCAAACATTAATTGACATAAAGTCATGCAGGCAAAGGAGGCTGCACCCAATGTCCGTAACAATCCTCTCCCGGATAACAGGGGTGAAGGGGTAAACATGAAAGAGACCAATGAAGAATGGGACTCAGAGGGGTCAATTGGACTCATTCGAGAAGGGGATAATCCTGAAACATCTCCAGTCACTCTCACACCTATCGTGGTACAAACTCAGGCACCGATTGAAGTTGAGGTAACAACACCCTTCACCGTGATGGTGGCACCCACGCCATCTTTTAAGTCTAATACTATACCTTGGGATTATGTTGTGGAAGCAAGAAGGAAAGGAAAGGCAAAAATGGAAGAAACAGGTGTAGCGCAAAGCATGACCGGAACTGGTAGGGTTTATACACCCGAGAATTTGGGAGGAACAAGCAAAGAAGTCGCCTCTAAGCCAACTGTCATTAAGACTGGCCCAGATGATCTTTGGAGAAAGGTGCAGGCGAGAGAGTATTCTGTGGTTGATCATCTGAACAAAACCCTGCTCAAATATCCATTTTATCACTGCTGCAAAACTCCGAGGCGCATAGGAATGCCTTGATGAAGGCATTGAATAAAGCTTATGTATGAAATAACATCACTAGTGGAGAGATGGACAACATGGTAGGGCAAGTGTTGGAAAGCCAAAAGATCACTTTTCATGAAGACAAGCTGCCACCGGAAGGACTAAGTCACAACAGGGCACTACATATCACCGTGCAGTTTGAGGACAAATTCATTGCCAGGGTTCTGATAGATTGGGGTTCGAGTCTTAACATCTATCCACTAACTACTTTGAAAAGGTTGGGTAAAGGTCTGCACGAGATACAAGCAGGGAGTATGAATGTAAAAGCATTTGATGGGTCTCATAGGGCCACAATTGGGGAGACCAACCTCAGCCTACAAATAGGCTCGACCTGGTTTGATGTTGAGTTTCAAGTATTGGATATATCTGCTACATACAATCTGTTATTGGGCCGACCGTGGATACATGCCGCTGGAGCCATGGCTTCTACTCTACATCAGGCCGTGAAGTTTGAGTGGAACCATCAGGAAGTGATCATCCATGGGGACGGAAGTAATCATATTTACACCAATCAAACTGTTCCGGTCGTCGAGAATAGAAGGAAGTTGGGTGGAGAAACATACCATCGCGTCGAGCGCGTTAACACAATTGAAAAGGACAAATGGTGGAGCATAAAGATAGAAGTCATATTGGCATGGACAAGGTATGAACCTGGCAATAGTCTCGGTAAGAATCTCTAGGGGATCGCCAAACCGATACAGCTAAAGCGTCACGGCACAACTTCTGGGCTTGGGTATGAATACACCTGGCACGAGTATCAGAATTGGTCACCACCGTGGCGTGGTCCTTATTACCCTCTAGAGCAGCCAGTACCACATTTGAGCCAGTCAGTTTCATCAAACTGACATGATGTGGGGGTCCGAAGAAGATGAAATTCTAGCTGGCATAAGGAATCTGTTTCTAGATGATGAAGACATGGACTGCAGTGCGATAGTTGAGGAGGAGGCGGGGGAAGACCTTATTATTCAGACAATGGAGAAGGGAATTGTTCTCAAGAATTGGACTGATGCGCCATCAAGGGCCCGTCGAGTTCCTGGGTAGCCTGGAAATTAGCATCATTTATTTTTAAAAAACAATTTTATGGGCATTTAAGACATTTTAAATATTTTGTTTTTTTTAACATTTTTTTTTAAATAATTGCTCGAATCATTGAACTGCATTTGTTTGACGTTTTTAAATATTTATCAATGGATTGCTGTTTTAGTATTTATTATTATCCTTTACATTTTCTCTCTACAGCGTTATTATTACTTATCCCGATGAACCTACGACTGTGCCATGTAACGAGACAACGCAACATAAGGATAGTGATTCAGAGGTTCTGGGAGAGGATATAATACCTGAGGAAATTGTCAGAGAAGTGGAAAATTTTGAAAACAAGCCTAAATCCAATTTGGTTGAGACAGAAACCGTTAATTTGGGAGACTCCGAAACAGTCAAGGAAACTCGTGTAAGCATTCACCTATCACCGTCAGAGAAAGAAGAATACATCCTATTCTTGAAGGAGTATGAGGATATTTTTGCATGGTCCTATGATGATATGACTGATTTGAGCACGTGCATAGTGGCCCATAAACTGCCTACCAACCCTATGTGTCCGCCTGTAAAGCAGAAGCTCAGAAAGTTCAAACTAGATATGAGTCTGAAAATAAAGGAGGAAGTCACCAAGCAGATCAAAGCCAAGGTTCTTAGAGTGGTTGAATATCCGACCTGGTTGGCCAACATTATGCCAGTTCCAAAGAAAGATGGGAAGGTCAGAGTGTGTGTCGACTATCGGGATTTAAATAGAGCAAGTCCCAAAGATGATTTTCCTTTACCCAATGTACACATACTGATTGACAATTGTGCCAGGCTTGAACTTCAATCCTTTGTAGATTGCTTCGCGGGATATCATCAGATCTAGATGGATGAAGAGGATGCCGAAAAGACAACCTTTATTACACCATGGGGAGTATATTGTTACAAAATGATGTCATTTGGCCTAAAGAATGCTGGAGCCACTTATATGAGGGCCATGACAACCAATTTCCATGACATGATACATAAGGAGATAGAGGTGTACGTGGATGACTTCATCATCAAATCCAAGAGAAGCACAAATCATATAGCAGATTTGAGAAAATTCTTTGATCGACTTCGAAGGTACAACCTGAAACTGAATCCCGCAAAATGTGCCTTCGGAGTCCCTGCTGGAAAGCTGTTAGGGTTCATCATCAGCCGCCGAGGAATTGAGCTAGACCCGTAAAAGATCAAGGCTATCCAAGATTTGCCACCTCCGAAGAACAAGAAATATGTGATGAGTTTCTTAGGGCATCTCAATTACATCCGCCGTTTCATAGCACAATCAATTGTGATCTGTGAACCGATTTTCAAAATGTTGAAGAAAGACACTGCAACAAGTTGGACTGAAGAGTGCCAGAAAGCCTTTGACAAGATCAAGGAATATTTATCCAAACCACCTGTTCTGATACCACCGGAACCTGGGAGACCTCTGCTACTCTATTTATCTATACTAGATGGGGCTTTCGGCTGTATCTTGGGACAACACGAAGAGACGGGAAGAAAGGAACAGGCCATATACGATCTGAGCAAGAAGTTCACACCCTACGAAGCACGTTATTCATTGTTGGAACGCACCTGTTGCGCTTTGACATGGATAGCTCAAAAGTTGAGGCACTACTTCTATGCCTACACCACATATCTCATATCAAGGATGGATCCATTAAAATACATCTTCCAGAAACCCGTGCCCACGGGAAAGTTAGCAAAATGGCAGATATTACTAAGTGAGTTCGACATCATCTATGTAACTCAGAAGGCTATCAAGGGGCAAGCGTTGGCGGATCATCTGGAAGAAAATACTGTAGACGGAGAGTACGAATCACTGAAAATGTATTTTCCCAATGAAGAGGTATCATTCGTAGGAGAAGATATCACCGAAACCTATGATGGTTGGAGAATGTTCTTCGATGGAGCTGCAAATTTCAAAGGAGTGGGTATTGGAGCATTTTTAGTATCAGAGACAGGTCAACACTATCCAATATCCGCAAAGCTCTGGTTTCCATGTACCAACAATATGGCAGAATATAAGGATTGCATCTTGGGACTCAAGTAGGCCATTGACATGAACGTTCAGGATTTGCTGGTAATTGGTGACTCGGACCTTTTGGTACATCAGGTTCTAAGAGAATAGGCTACAAAGAATATCAAAATACTGCCGTATTTGTACTATGTACAAGACTTGAAGAAGAGATTCACAAAGATAGAGTTCAAACATGTTCCGAGAATCCAGAATGAGTTCGCAGATGCATTGGCCACTCTATCTTCCATGATACAACACCCAGACAAGAATTTCATCGACCCTATCCCGGTAGGGATTCATAACCAGCCAGCTCATTGTGCTCACGTTGAAGAAGAAATTGATGGAAATCCATGGTTCCATGACATCAAAGAATATTTAGCAAAAGGAGAATACCTGGAGCACGCAAATCATACTCAGAAATGCACACTCCGAAGATTGTCTAATCACTTCTTCCAAAGCGAAGGGATTCTGTACAGAAGGACTCCAGATCTGGGGTTATTATGGTGTGTCGACGCCAAGGAAGCATCCAAATTGCTCGAAGAAATACATGCCAGAATCTGCGGACCACACATGAATGGCTTTTTCTTAGCTAAGAAGATATTAAGAGCAGGGTATTTTTGGATGACTATGGAAACAGACTGCATCAGGCATGTCCAAAAGTGTCATCAATGCTAAGTACATGCTGATATGTTACGAGTGTCACCCAATAAACTCAATGCAACAAGTGCACCTTGGCCTTTCTCCGCTTGGGGGGATAGATGTCATCGGTTCAATCGTACCAGCCGCTTCAAATGGGGACAGGTTCATTCTAGTGGCCATAGACTATTTCATAAAATGGGTTGAAGCCGCATCTTACAAGGCTGTAACTAAGAAGGTCGTCGCAAATTTTGTCAGGGATCGTATTGTCTGTCTATTCGGGGCACCAGAGTCAATCATCACCGACAAAGCCGCCAACCTTAATAGTGATTTGATGAGATCCATGTGTGAAACCTTCAAGATCAAGCATAAGAATTCCATAGCATACAGGCCATAAATGAATGGAGCTGTGGAAGCCGCCAATAAGAACATCAAGAAGATACTAAGAAAGATGGTAGATAATCACAAACAATGGCATGGGAAGTTACCATTTGCCCTACTTGGATATCGCACCACGGTTCGCACATCAACTGGGGTAACTCCTTATTTGCTGGTCTCTGGTACTAAAGTCTTCATTTCCGCCGAAGTGGAAATTCCTTCTTTGAGAATCATACAAGAGGCTGAACTCAGTGATGAGGAATGGATACGAAGTTGTTATGAACAAATGGCTCTCATTAACGGGAAAAGAATGAACGCAGTATGTCACGGTCAACTTTACCAGAACAGAATGTCCAGAGCTTTCAATAAAAGGGACAGGACTAGACAATTCACACCAGGGCAGTTGGTGCTAAAGCGGATCTTCCCGCATCAAGATGAAGCCAAAGGGAAATTTTCACCCAATTGGCAAGGGCCCTACATGGTTCACATAGTACTAACATGAGGAGCGCTCATACTTGTAGAAATGGATGGAGAAATTTGGCCAAAACCTATCAACTCAGACGCAATCAAGAGATACTATATTAAGAATGTTTACATTTCTTCATTTGATGTAACTGCACTACGCTTGACCTGATTCCCATTTA
Source organism: Nicotiana tabacum (assembly GCF_000715075.1). Classification (NCBI taxonomy): domain Eukaryota; kingdom Viridiplantae; phylum Streptophyta; class Magnoliopsida; order Solanales; family Solanaceae; genus Nicotiana; species Nicotiana tabacum. The sequence goes on from NC_134098.1 coordinate 22,475,909, forward strand.
AGAGGGGATACGTAGGCAGCCCTATGGGTTCGGTCACATCTCAATAAGATCTTTATTTTTCCATGGTCAGTAACTGGGGTAGAATTTTGAGGAGGACCCTCAAAATTCTAAAGCAAGTCCAACCAACTTCGTCATACACAGAACAGTCAAAGAATTGCTTTTAAACTGGGGCAGAATTTTGAGAAGGACCCTCAAAATTCTAAAGCAAGGAAGTCGCAATGTCTCTAAAATATGTCACAGTCATTGGTTCATCTAAATTACTTGATATTATATACTACTATATTTAAATAACTACATTCATCAAATGCACGCATATTTTTTTGAAAACTTTATAAACAGCCAAATGCTGTCCAGGGTAACTAAAACAGGATCTTAAGACAGGAGCAAAATCAAAGCGAGAAGGCGAAAGCACGGACCAACCTTCCCCGCAAACTCACGATTTTTCTTTGGATGCAGGCACAATGAACATAACAGGAATATGTGCAAATACATACACACATCAGAATCACTACCTTCATAATGACAAAGTTGCCAAACGCAAACACATCTCCAGCTGAGAAATACTTTGCTTTCTCACTACCACTCATTGTTTTCTTGCATGAGGCTAAGCATTTCTTCCTTAACTGCACAAGGCTAAGCACTGACTTTCTTTGTATGAGACTAAGAATTGTCTCCTATTTGAGGCTAAGCATTGCCTCTTTAACTGCACAAGGCTAAGCACTGCCTTTCTTTGTATGAGACTAAGCATTGTCTCCTATTTGCATGAGGCTAAGCATTGCCTCCTTAACTGCATAAGGCTAAGCACTGCCTTTCTTTGCATGAGACTAAGCATTGTCTCCTATTTGCATGAGGCTAAGCTTTGCCTCCTTAACTGCATAAGGCTAAGCACTACCTTTCTTTGCATGAGACTAAGCATTGTCTCCTATTTGCATAAGGCTAAGCCCTGCCTCCTTAACTGCATAAGACTTAACACTGCCTTTCTTTGCATGAGTCTAAGCATTGTCTCATATTTGCATAAGGCTAAGCTTTGCCTCCTTAACTGCATAAGGCTAAGCACTACCTTTCTTTGCATGAGACTAAGCATTGTCTCCTATTTGCATAAGGCTAAGCCCTGCCTCCTTAACTGCATAAGACTTAACACTGCCTTTCTTTGCATGAGTCTAAGCATTGTCTCCTATTTGCATAAGGCTAAGCATTGCCTTTACCGCATGAGACTAAGCATTGTCTCCCCTTCTTGCATACGGCTAAGCACTTCCTTTTCCTTAAAATTAAATACTATCTCCATTACGTCATCTAAGACCTGGCATTATCCTCTACTTACCCAAGGCTAAGCATTTCCCTCACCTTACCCAAGACTAAGCCTTGTCTTGTCTTATCTTCACATATGACCAAACACTATGTCTTTGCATTTCATGGGCTGAAACATTTCCATTTTGTCCAAAGGCATCATAGTCTGAAGGCATCATCCTCATAGCCGGAAGACACCATTCCATGGACCGAGGATCTCTCAAAAGTGTACATTCTTATAGCCCGAGGACATCATTTCATGGCCTGCGAATCCCTTATCACATGATTCATGGCCCAAGACGTCATAGTCTAAGGACATCATCCTCACCGTCCAAAGACAATCTTCATGGTCCGAAGGGAATTTGCTTCATGTATAAATTCGCGCAATAATCCATATATACTTGCATGCATCATGTTTTAAGTTTTGCAGGTAATCCAGGAAGTAACCGTTCTCCTAACAGGAGTAATCTTCGCTCCGATTTCCGTTCATAGCGTTCACATCCTGCAATTATTTCAAGCATAACCCAATCACTATCAGTTACCCACCTCTACTTGATAACCGTTCAGATACTCGTCCTGAGATGCATCCGTAATGTTTCAGGTAATGTATAAACTATCTGATACCGTCCTACCCAAAAGAACCCTTCCTGAAGCATACGATCATTCCTATAACAACTCCATCGGTTTTGTTCGCCGTTGGATCTAGAACTACACACGGTCTGATTCCCATAACACCGGGGATATGTAGTCAACTTAGGGACCAGGGTTCGGCCTCCATTTTAAAAAAAAAAAATCACCTCATTCGGTCAAAATCGGTCATCATTTTCTTTACCCGACAACTCTTTCATCATTCCCGGGTAAAGAGGGGTAGCTGTTGATACCCAATTTTGCCCTCATATATTTTTCAAATAATATGCATACTTCCAAAATATATTTTTTGCATTATTATTAATTTACAGGATTTACACAAGCATTTCCTATAAATTTTCATAATTTCAGAGTTTTTAAATTAATTGTTTCTTGCATTAATTTACATAAATATTCAGTAATCACTCTTTTAAATTATTTGTGATGACTTAATCACCTAAAAATATTATCTCCATCCCTAATAAACTTTTGAAATATTTTTACCACATTTTGTATATAATTACAATGGTATTTTTAGGCTATTTGCATAAATTTGCAATAATAGCCTACATTTTGCATTCTTATTGCAATTGATATTTTATTTAGGGTCAAAATAATATCTTACATTTTTTATAGTCTCCTATTATTATAAAGTATTAATTTGCATAAGTAGCATTTTTATATATTTATTTAGCTATTTATTTATATTACTTTTCTTTTAATTTCTATTTTTTAAAGCTGGCCTAATTTTGAGTCAAATTTTCGGACCAAACCAGCCCAATAAACTAACCCAACAACCCCAGCACAAAATGGTCATGACCCGCCAACCCAACCCAACCCAACCCCTCTTTAAAATCCTGGTCGTTGAACTCTAAGAACAACGACCCACATTTAATCCCCCATTTTAAATCACCCAACCCCAAACCCTAATCCTATTCCCTCTAAATCTGCCGCCCTAAAACTCTCCCCCTCTCTGAAGAACCCTAATCGCCGTCTCTCTAACCCTTCTCCTAATCCCTCATCTAATGGGATTCTCCTCTCATTTACTTACCATATTTGTGTGTTTCTGCTACTGGTTGATTCTCTATGGTATCACCTAGTACTTGCCTAAACATGGCAAGTACTACTTCTCGTATTCTGTCTGATTGATTCCTATCTCTTGAATCTGGACCATATTTCGTCTACATACGTTCTATTCTACACCGTGTAAGTCCGATTTTGTTTGTATTTCGCTGATTTACACTTTCCCTAAAAATTAGGGTTTACCAGATTCTCTCTTTAATTGATTTCAAATTGATTTGCATGTTTCTTTTCCTTGTTTGTTGTTTAAATTATTCTATTTTCTTATATGTTTGCTCGATTTTTGACTACTATATAAACCCCCTCAATTTCCCTTCTGGGACAGACTTTGAGAAGATTGATTTTTTCACTAAAATTTTGAGGTTTTTGCTACTCTCTTGCTTGCTATTCTGTATTGGCCGACTGAAAGCCAAGGCTATTAGCATCTTGTTACTTAACCCATTCTTGGTGCGAGTACTGCCCTGAGTTCATTGAAGCTCTTGGGAACTTTGACGCATTAGGGATTCTGATTTTTCTATGGAAACCTATTCTTTACTGTTTTTCGCTTAACAGGTGAGTCACTATACTTTGCAATTTCATTCCTAGGCATCTATGGTTTGTATACATTTTCATTCCTGAAATTGGCTAGTTTAGTATGTTTTCTGGATTGCTTTTGTGTGTAATTGCGTTTGCTTTCCTCAACTCTTTAGGTCTCTTTAGCCTTTTGCTTCAAGCATGCGTAAACCTGGTTCTATTAAGTTCTGACCAGTCAATGTGTTAGAAATTATTACTGTTTGGGACCCTTAGCATGTTTAACCCCCCCCCCCAGCCAGTATGTCTTAATTCCCTGTTCCTTCAGTAGTTACTTGGCCTATCATAATATGTGTTTCAATGCTGCCTTACCTCCTAATGAGAATTAACTTGTTTGTCTTGTTATGCTAAGATGTATATTTAGCCTAAATCAAACTTCTTAGGTCTCAACCTGTTAGTGTTGATTGTTTGTTAAACTTTGCAAACCTGTTCCTTCCCCTAATTCTCCCAATATGTGTTTGTGATGTGCTACTTTGCCAAACGTTGAAGTTCTATTGAACAAGTCTTATGACCTACATGACTGGCTATTCTATATGCTCAACTTGGCTATGTCTACTTTAGGATATGAATGTATCCCCTAACTTCTGTCCACTTTCCTTACTTGCAACTTATGCTATTCTGAACTCTTCATTCTTAGCTGGCTGAATGCCAAGGCTACCTTGGTTCTATTGTTGGCCTCCCTAGTGTAAGCACTGCTCGGAGTCTAATTGAGACCCTTGTGAACTCTGACACACTAGGGCTTGGTCCTTAGTCGCTCCCTCAATCTTAAACTATTCCTATTCACTCTACTTCCCCTTATTATGTGCTGTGTACTTGAATTGGCTGATTTAAATGGTGAAACACTTGGTGCCATGGTTGAGTAAACTGGTTCTGAACTCCTCTATGGATCTATGTCGTGTATTGAATGTGGCTCTTTGTTGAAAGCCAGGGTATATTGTGTAAGAGCTATTGAAGGCCCATGCAATGCTGGGTATATATTTTATTTGGGCCTGCTATAGGCCTCTTATCACTATTATGTAACATTTGTATATTTTACTCATTATTGGGCCTATAATAACCTTTTGTATAAATAATTGGGGTGTTAGTAAAAAAGGGAATGGGTAGAATTTAATATATACATGCAATGGGTAGATAACATGCTTATAGGACTTGGTAACATGTTTGCTATATGTGTTGTTCGATCATATGAGCACTGTAGAGATCATGCCATTAGAAGAAGCACACACACACACACTACTTGTTTACCATTAAACATGAGTTCAAATGCTATGTCTACTGCTATGTGTTTATAGACAGCATGCCTATAGGAAGTGAGCACTCCTTCAATTTGCATGACTACTTTCAACTGCATTAGAAACCCGCCTATATGAACAAATGGTAATGAACTTTCCTTCAATTCACTATTAGGTAATCCCTAGAAATCATGCCTAAAGGATTTCGATCACTTCGTTTGCTATTGTATCACATTGTTCACTACAAATCTTGTTTATAGGACTAAATATAAATAAAACAAGTTCTAATCATCAACTGTTAGAGAGCCTGCCTATAGGAAATAATTGCTTGTTAATTGGTTAATATTAGACTACTTAAACACTGTTCCTGAGCGACACTGTTAGGAAAATCTGGATAATTCTGGGACTCTCCCTAGCAGATTCTGTTATACCCAACTGCGTAGATCACCTAGGCATCACACATATAGGATTGGTAAATTAAAACTTTCAATAACCAGCTTGTGATACATGTATAATTCTGTCTATAAGTAATATCTTACATCTGGAATTGCCTGCGTACTTTGATCGCCTAGAAAGCTTGTCTATAGGCTTAAGATTCTAGAGTTTGCCAATTCCTAATTGACATATATGTTTGCGTGCGTTTGCTGCTTAGGTGTGGAGGTCAATATGAGCCTTTAATTGTCTTATGTGGAGTCCTTATATGTTTTGCTTGTCACCTAGTTTTTTGCAATTTTGAGCTGCCTAGATAATGGTCTAGAACCATCCAAATAGAGGTCAAAATCCTCCTGGACCATAGGTATGGGACGGGTAATGCACACATAGGGTACGACTTAGAGTTGAATTAGAACGCTTTTTAGGTAGTAACTTTAACATAGTAATCGGGTAGCAGGAGATGATAGTCTGTGCCCGCTGAATAATATGAGTAACTCCCTATTCTAAGGGAGTTGCGAAGTATTATTTATGTTGCACGGGGTGATCCTTTAGGCTAAAAAATATAGGACCCCCCCTTTCTTTATATATTTGAACGGAAAATAGTTGCACGTCCCTATTCAATACCTCTTTGTAATAAAATTCTTAGATTTTGTACTCTTTTTGCATACTTGATCATATAGACTAATCCATATAATTTAAGTTCGGCCGGGACCCATAAATGTGGACCTCGAGGAGTGCCTAACACCTTCTCTTTGAGGTAACTTGAGCCCTTACCCAATCTTTGGTGGCGTTGACTAGTTAAAACAAAGTTATTTGTATAATAGGTGCCCTAACGCACCTTAAAAAATTATTAGGTGGCGACTCTCCTCTTTTAATACCTCATTTAAAAGATTTGTCACGTGTCGAATCCCTCCTTCGCGAGAAAAAGGGGCGCGACCGGACCGAGACTATCAAAACAGCTCTACCTTGAATCCTCACGATCAAGAAGCTCTCGCTGCCTGGATCTGCTATCTCCAAAATCTAGGTCTGCACAAAAATGTACAGAAGTGTAGTATGAGTACACCACAGTCGGTACCTAGTAAGTATCAAGACTAACCTCGGTAGAGTAGTGACGAGGTACAATCAAGACACTCACTAGTCAAATAACCTGTGCAATAATATCAAGAATCGGCAAAAAGAAATAATAACGAAAAACAATAACTGGAATCTCATCAGATCAAATGGCAATAATTTAATACAAGTGAAGGTTTTGTTTCAACAAGTCACCAAATAGAATTCTACACATAGGGCACCTCGTGCCCACATTATCAATCATCTTCGCATGACAAAGACCTCATGCCACAACATAAGTCACACTCCGTACGGTAAAGACCTCGTGCCACAATACAAGTCACACTCACACGACAAAGACCTCATGCCACAATATATACCACAACCGCATGACAAAGACCTCATGCCACAATATAAGTCACACTCACACTGAAAAGACCTCGTGCCACAATATATACCACAACCGCATGGTAAAGACCTCGTGCCACCACACATATCGTGCTCGTGTCAATTACCAATAACATGTTTGAGAGAAATTCATCAAGAATCAAATAAAGTAATACATGATAACAACTTTCATTTTTACTTCGATTTGTTATGTTACCAACAACTTAACAGAATATGAGATAACAACTCCACGTAGTTAAATCCATCATGGCAACCAAATTATCAAGTTATAACAGAGACACAAATTAGCACATTGGAAATAACGCCACAAATCACATTAAATGTATGACACACAAAAGGAAGTCATAAGTACAACAAGAATACCCCTTTTTACCATCACACAAACATTATCAATAATACGCCCCCATGCCATCACATATCATCCCCACATAGCCACCCTTATCTTACCGCATGCGCAACAATAAAGTGAATGACCGCCTTGTCTCGCCATACGTGTTTTAACAATCATCTCACCTTGTCTTGCCACATGCGTAAACCCAATATATATAGCCTGCCTTATCTTGCCGCATATGCAATATCAACAATAACAATAGCACGGAAGAAATCTCATGCAAACACTCAAACAATTCGCCCAACAAGTTCACATGTGTAAAACATAACAACATAAAATGCCAATAATTGTCATCAAGACATAAACTAACAATCTACCAACGCAGTGCCCAAGGACAATTAAATAAGGAAATGCGGATGGGTGTTCATTATATAAGCATGAAAGCTAACTCAAATTAGCAAGAATTTCACAAACGCGCAACTTGGCTAAATAAGGAATTAAAATCCTAAAAAATGATCTCTATCATGGAATATAAATTCAAGTAATTAACCAAAGTGAAAACACATAGTGATGAGCGTAAAACACACACTTAAATATGCTTAATAGTCAAATATAGTATAACATAATATCGTATCCACAGGGATTGGAGTTAAACAGTATTATTGTAGTTTGTAGCTAGATTGCTATCCAAGATAATCAACAGTTTAGAATTATGTGATTAAAAACTAAAATTAAGTAAGAATCTAAAGCTAATTGACGAGTGACAATCAAAACAAAAGTAAGCAAGGAAGATATCAATAAGAGGAAATAGGGATTGATTGGATAGGTGCAAGATAAATGTCTAGGATTTAACTCTAGTTAGTTCACTTCTAGCGTTCAATTGAGTCTCTCAAATTCACTCAATTGTTAGTTCAACCGTTTAGTAGAAACTCCTCTCTCGATTAAGTCTTAACCTCACGATGTGAACCAAGTTAAGCTCGGTGAAGATATGCAAGAATTCGTAGTGGATTGGTCTTTAGGAGAACCTCTTTCGTTTGTCCTCCTAACTAGGTTTAATCAACAATTCAACTAGCGTCTTTCGATTACTAAGAAGAATTAATGAATTCAACCAATAAAGTATAATGCAAACATATCACAAGTTATGCCTCTCTCGATTACATGAACATGTGAATATAGATGCAATAATTAAATCATCCAAAAATGAATCAATGCATAAAAACTAGAGTTATAATCCGAAAACAAATATCAATACACCAAATCCATCAAACCCTAAAGGGAACTATTCCAAAGATATGAAGTAATTCATCACAAATATGTTAAAGTAAAGAAAAACATAAAACGATCCTAACCCGTGTCTTGAGTGAGGATTGAATGATGAATTCCTTGTGCTTTTTCTTCTCCCACTCCTCCTTATCCTCCTTAGGTCTTAGATGTGTCAAAAGTCCCAAAAATAATATTTTTCCATGTATTTATACCAAGTAGGCTTGGGACTAGACGAAAACACCTTCTCCTACATGAGATAAGACAAATACTCTATAAAAATTGCACAGGCGCGCCGCATGGGGCGACACGCCATGCGGGGCATTAGTGGGGATTTTCAGAGAGTTTTTTCTGACGGGCAGCAGGCATTTTACACAGGCGCGGCATGCCACGCGCCTCCCCACGCACCGCGCTAGTGTTGTTTTCTCAGAGTCCGGATGTTTTCTTGCTTTTTGATATCCATACATGGTTCTCGACCCCGGAACGCGATCCCGGTTTAATCCCTTGGGCTTTACTCAGACTTCAAAGCTCCAAATCACTCGAATTAGCTCCATAACATCTACATCACTCGGAATCAATCCTACAAGGCCTAAAACACACAACAAGTGCAAAATACTAGCAATTAAAGCTTGAACTCAATTAAAGTACAGTGAATTAGAGTGCAATAAGCGACTAAAATACGAGATTATAGCCTATCATCACATAGTACGGGGACCTGTCAATCAAAACAAAGCAATAAAAGCAACATCGGGTCAGATTCAGTCATAAGGCACATATACACATGTGTACACACTCATGACCTCGTGTTCACGTCATTTACACATAGCACAAATATCAATTAAGCCAAATCCTAAGGGGTATTTCCCCTACACAAGGTTAGGCAAGATACTTACCTCAAACAAGCTAAATCAATACTGTAAGAAGCCCTTCCCGCGTGCAACCTCCGGACGGCTCGAATCTAGCTAAAATAACTTAGTAATATCAATAAAAGCCATAGGAAAAGAGCCCAAATGATAAGTCTACGATCTTGGTTTAATTATGCAAAGTAACCCAAAAAGTCAAACCTAGGCCCACATCCGACCAAACTCACAAATTCTGAGCACCAATTCAAATACGAGTCCAACCATATCAATTTGATCACATTCTGAGCTCAAATCGATCTTCAAATCTCATTTAGAAAAGTTTTTACTAAAATTCCCAAGTTTTTACACTTAGATTCATCAAATAAATGCCAAAAACAAAGATTGAATCATGAAATATAACCAAATCCCAGTCAAGAATATTTACCCCAATCCAAATCGTGAAAACTTTCCTCCAAACTTTCCCAAATACGAGCTTTACAACTCAAAATGTGATAAAATGAGCTCATGGTCCGAAATAGAGTATTTATAGGCACTTCCCAGTTATATACATCGCGATCGCAACATATTCCTCATGATCGCGTAGAAGAAAAGTAGCACTACCAGCAAAAACCCTTCGCGAACGCGGCGCCTAGACCGCTAACACGTAGCTCCACACTACCATACCTTCGCGAACGCATCTCAATCCACGTGAATGAGATGGCCAAAACCCCCAGATCCTTTTCTAAAATGCGATCGCATACCTCATATGCGAACGCGAAGAACAAGTCTCTCCAGCCCAGATTCCCTTATCTGCGAACATGATGGCACCCTCGCGAATGCATTGAACAACGAACCCAACTGATAAAATACTCATCGCGATCGCATCTATGCTTTCGCGATCGCGAAGCTCAACCGGAGCACCACAAATAGCAAAGAAATTAGCAGCTCATGCAAGCTCTGAATTGGTCTGAAATCAATATGAAACACACCTGAGGCCTCCGGGATCCCGTCTAATCACACCAACCAATCCCAAAATATAACACAGACCTACTCGAAGCCTCAGATCACACCGAACAACATCAAAACTACGAATCACACCTCAATTCAAGACTAATGAAGTAATGAACTTTTAACTTCCAAAACTTACGCCGAACCATATTAAATCAACTCGTAATGACCTCAAATTTGTATGCATGTCCCAAATTATACAACGGACCTATACCAACTCCCAGAATCAAAATCCAAAGTTGATATCCACAAAGTCAACTCTCGATCAAACCTATCTACTTTTCAAACCTTCAACTATCTAACTTTCACCAATTAAGGCCAAAACAACCTAGGAGCTTTCAAAACCACATGCAGACATACGCCTAAGTCCAAAATTGCCATCCGGACCTAACAAAAACATCAAAACTCTAATCCGAGATCAAATACACAAAAGTCAAACGTTGTCAACTCGTCTAGCTTAAAGCTTCTAAAATGAGAATTATTCTTCCAAATCAACCGTGAACTGCTTTTTGAAAGTCGAACCGACCATACACACAAGTAATAATACATCACATGAAGCTACTCGCAGCCTCAAACCACCTGACAGAGATGTAAATGATCAAAACGACTGGTCGGGTTGTTACACCCACGTGGTTAAAATCCAAAATTAAGACCGAATCCCCATTATCCATTCACCCCCGAGCCCAAATATGTAATTTGTTTTGAAATCCATCCTTAATTTGAGATCTAAATCTCAATTTTACAGAATTCCTAAATTCTACCCCAAACCCCTAATTTCTATTCTACAAATCCTAGATTTGATGATAAAATTCATGAAACAATAATGGAAATTGAATAGAAATAAAATAAGATTACTAACCTATGAAGTTAGAAAAAATATTACTCTCCAAAAATCGCCTCTATGGAGTCTAGGTTTGAAAAATAGTGTAAAATGAGCTAAGTCCCGAAATCACCACATTTTACCCAGCTGCAAGTATCGCAATTACAAAACCTTGTTCGCAATTGCGACGTCCGCAAATGCGAACCATTGATCGCAAATGCTATTAGTGCCTAAGCTTCACAGTTATCGCAAATGTGACAAATCCTTTGCATTTGCGAAGTTCCATCCCATCGCAAAAGCGAACTGAGCTTTGCATGCCCCTCAACACCCAGTGTTGCAAATGCGACCTTTTCCTCGCAATTGCGGAGACTCACCAACTCGCAACAGCGAGCAGAGATTCGCAAAAGTGAAGCTGCCAGTACCAGCCCATCCACGCAAATGTGAGCCTGACATAGCAAATTCAAGCTCAAATGCGAGACCTGCAGATTAACAACACCAGAATTTTCTCACTTATGCAAAAGCACCCACAACCCATCCGAAACTCATTGAGCCCCTCGGGCTCCAATTCGAACATTCACACAAGTGTAATAACATCATACAAACTCACTCGCAAGCTCAAATCATCAAAATAACATCAACAATAGAGAATCGATCATTAAAACTCAAGATTTTCAAGTTCAAAACTCAATTTTCTAACTTCTTACATAACACACCGAAATGGCCTCGGGTCACCCCGGGACCCCAACCAAATATTCTTACAAGTCCAAAATCATCATACGAATCTATCAGAATCGTCAAAATACCGATCCGAGGTTGTTTACCAAAAATATTGACTGTGGTCAACTCTAGCAATTTTTAAAGTAAAAAATCACACTTGCTTTAAAATTTCACACATAAACTTTCCAAAATTCGACACGGACTGCGCACGCAAGTTATAAATCATCAAACTAAGCTATGAAAAATCTCGAAACACAAAAAAGGTGAGCTAGTACTCAAAACGACTTATCAGATCGTTACAAAAAGATACTAGATTTTATACTTTTGTTTGGATGCGAAAGAGGTTATTCAAATATATAACTCAAGTTATATAACAAATATGTAATATATAAAAACAAACAATTTGATGACGACTTTGATAATTAAAGAACGAAGTTTCTTGTAGTATCTTTTAGAGTTGATCATTTCTTTTAAAGAGTGGATCAAGCCATTTGTTATTTAGAAATAGACTTGAACTATTTTAAATGTATGAAATTATACTGACAACTATTTAGTGGTACAAATTTGAGATTATTAGATTATAAAAATTTATAAAAATATTATTTTAGTTGCCAATATATATTTCTTATAAAAATGTTATCAAAGCCTTACTGGGTAGAGTTACTAAATATTTACAATGGCGAGGGCTAGCAAGTAAATGAATGAATGATCAAGATACTTACAAGATGGTCGGTATACCCAGTGTTTTAAAAGGCGTGGGGCGTAAGGCAGGCGTTTTACATATGTCTCAGCGAGGCGTAAGCCTCGAGGCACAGGGCGTAAGCCCCATAGGTATTTAATTTTTAATATTTTATAAAATAATATAATGATAGTAAATATTTATAAACATGTAAAATTGCATAAAAATTGAATAAAACTATAAATATGTGAAATAAATATATATATATATATATATATATATATATATATATATATATATATATATATATATATATATATATAGCATGATTCTTAAGTATAACTAATGCATACAAATCACGTATAACGTCTTTAATTTTCAAATAATTAAAAACTTACAATTTCTTTTAAAAAAATGATCAAATTCCACATTTTACCTTCCTAAAAGTAAATAATTAATAAAATCTTATTAGTACGATAATTAAAATATTACTCTTTCATGAATAAATACAAATTAGTTTAAGATATCAAATTAATAAAAATGTATAATAAGGAGGGACAAATGAACTAAGACACGACCAATAACAAGTGAAGATATAAATTCGCAATACTATGTCTCATTATTAGAGTTATGCTCAATCTTCATATTTCTATCGATGAATAGAACTTTTGTCATTAATTTGTTAAAGAATTTTGAAGGTCAACGATATTAATTAGGAAATTTGACACGTGATTTGCGTTAGAACTGTTAGGCGAGCCTCGAGCGTTGGGCATTAGGCGTGTTTAGGGCGCACGGTCGGCGCTTGGGGCGTAAGCCTCACAGAACTAAGCCTCATACATGAGCCCCGGGGCGTTTTGCAAGTGCCCCGCCCAGGGGCGAGCCCTGGACGAGTCCCAAAAATGCCTTTTAAAATACTGGGTATACCCTTGGTATAAAAATAAAAATAATATATTACATTTTTAAAAAATAAATTCACGGTCTCTTATTGAGATTTAGCTTTAGGCCACTAATATTATTGAGCCGTCCTTCAATATGCCGCGCAAATTCGTGAAAAGGACATATCATATGAACTCATTATCTATCTTTTGAACTGGCGCAAGAGGGCTTTCGGTACTTATAACAACCCTCCATGTGAAACAATAATGCTGCACCGAACAAACCTCAAAACCACAAAAACGCTAGTCTGACGTGTGATTAGTGCGGCAGCTGAATACTAGGAATAAGCATTTGGATCCAATTTAAAGGAGATAGGAAATCCCTATACTATGAGGATAATTGCATTACAGAGAATTCATGATGGCGGATGGAATTATTAAAGTGTTGCCTGAAGATGTGATGATGTTTATTCTTATTAGGCTTAACGTGAAATCTCTCATACGACTCAAATGTGTCTCTAAAAATTTGTATACTCTCCTTCAATCATCGATGTTTATCAATTTTCATCTCAAACGGACAACCACTGCCAAAGATGAATTCATTCTACTCAAACGATCCTTCCAAGAAAGACCGAACAAATTTAAAAGTATCTTGTCTTTTCTCTTTGGAGTTAATGACCATATTGATCTTAGACCTGCTTCTCCTGATCAAGATGTACCATATCTCACCACCAATAATTCTTGTATTTTCCATCAACTATTGGGTCCTTGCCGTGGTTTAATTGTTCTTACCGATTCTGAAAGCATCGTCCTATTTAACCCAACAACTAGAAATTATAGGCTACTCAAATCCAGCAATTTTAATTGTCCATTGGGTTTCTATCATGATATTAAAGGTGTAGGGTTTGGCTTTGACTCGGTTGTGAATGATTACAAGGTTGTTAGGGTTTCAGAAGTAATTGGAGATCCTCCTTTCAATGATTTTAATGTTAGAGAATGGAGAGTTGGGGTTTATGATTTGATTACTGATTCTTGGAGAAACCTAGATCACGTTGATCAACAGTTGCCAAATTTGTGTTGGTATCCTTGTTCCGAGATGTTTTACAAGGGAGCCGTTCATTGGTTTGCAACGAAAGATATGGTTTTGATTCTCTGTTTTGACCTGAGTACTGAGATTTTTCGGAATATGAAGATGCCTGATACTTGTGATTTTATAGACGGTAAGTGTTATGGCCTCGTAGTTTTGGATGAGTCTTTGACGTTGATTTGTTACCCTAATCCAGGGAGTGTGCCTAAACAAGGAAAAGAACTAACAGATATTTGGATAATGAAAGAGTATGGTGTAAATGAATCTTGGGTTAAGAAATACACAATTAGACCTCTTCCTATTGAATCCCCATTAGTAATTTGGAGGGATCATCTGTTGTTTCTTCAAAGTAAAAGTGGACTTTTGATTACCTATGATCTTCATTCGGAAGAAGTCAAGGAGTTCAATTTACAGGGTTTTCCCAAAAGTTTGAGAATTGCAATTTACAAGGAAAGCTTGACGCCAATTCCAAAAGGATAGTGAGCTTGGTAACCAATTTCAAAATTATGAGAGAAGATATAACTCTTTAAATTGATGACCTGTATTCTAACAACTCTTTCTCCATGAAGATTTTGGTAAGTAGTTTGTCCGTTAAAATCATTTAGTTATCTCAAATGTGTACCATGTCTACATCTTAAGACCTTCGCTTCGTAAGTTGAGTAAATGCTATTTATTAATATATCTCATTACGAGTAAATGTCACGGGCGGAGCTAGAATTTTAATTTTATGGATTCTAAATTTGAAAACAACAACTTCAAGTGTAAATGTCACGGGCGGAGCTAGAATTTCAATTTTATGGATTCTAAATTTGAAAACAACAACTTCAAGTGTGAATAATGGGATTCTAAATTTAATATTTGTACATATTTAATGAATTCTTAATAAAAATATACTGTTTGAGCAAAAACTATATTGGATTCGGCCGAACCCACGTCGAGACTTCTACCCCTAGTAACTAGATAGTCTGCCTCTATATCTTCAGAAAAATGTTTCTTCAATCTCCAAAATGTGTCCAACACGGTTATAGATCGAATAATTATTTCACGAATGTTCTACCTCTTTTTTATATCAACACTAGTAAATTTATCCGTGCTTTGCGCAATGTAAAACAAATCAATTAATTGAGATATAGTCTTTATAAATTTACTCACACATTAAATTTTCAAGTTTGAGAAAAAAAGAAACACTAATAAAATTTATTCAATCACCACTTATCTAAATAATCCTCAAAGCAATTGCTCACGAACTCCTAAATTACTTCTTGAGTTTTTTATATGGTGTTAGGATAGAAATAATCAGGTGTCATGTGAAATCTAGTAAAACAAATCTTGAACAACGATAAATCAGACAACAAAAGAGAAATATACCAAAAAGACACAAACCTTTAATGTGGTTCGGTCAATTGACCTACATCCACGGGCGGATATGAGCAATCCACTATAGAAAAAAGAGTATAAACTATCGTGAGAACAACCTCACAAAGAGGCAAACACAAGTGGGAGACTAACACTGGTCCTGAAATTCTCCCCCTAAACAAGACTCTCAAACCCTATATGGATACATTGTGGATGCTACTAAATGAGAAGAAATGATCCTCAATTTATAAAAGTTCAAACATTTTCCTCCAAGAAAAGAGACTAACCAAATATGAGAGATTTATAATTTTCTTCTAGGAAAAGAAAAACCCAATTAAGGTAAACATGTTGCCCTTTCCTTCAAGAGATAGGAAAACTAAATATGGTAAGAAAATCAAGATAAACACCTAATAATTCTCCCCCTTGGCCTGAATTTTCTGATAAAATGAATTTGATCCACCTTCTTCACATAGCCTTCAATAGATTGCATCTCCAAATCTCCACCACAAAATTTATATCAACGTGCGTAGTTGCTCTAGTGGTGAGCACCCTCCACTTCCAACCAAGAGGTTGTGAGTTCGAGTCACCCCAAGAGCAAGGTGGGAAGTTCTTGGAGGGTGGGAGCCGAGGGTCTATCGGAAACAGCCTCTGTACCTCAGGGTAGGAGTAAGGTCTGCGTACACACTACCCTCCCCAGACCCTACTAGTGGGATTATACTAGGTTATTGTTGTTGTTGTGCGTAGCACTTCGGTCAAATTTCTCAAACAAAAATTATGATTATCATCAAATAATTGCGGTTAGAACTAAACCCGCCAAGATAAACTTGTCTTGAACCTCGCTCTGATACCGCTTGTTGGAACCGAAACAATCAGGTGTCACACGTAAGCTAGCAAAGCAAATCTTGAACGACAATAAATCAGACAACAAAAGAGAAATATACCAAAAGAGACACAAGCATTTAACGTGGTTCAGTCAACTGACCTACGTCCACGGGCGGAGATGAGCAATCCACTATATAAAAAAAAGTATAAACTATCGAGAGAACAATCTTACAAAGAGGCAAATAAAAGTTACAGACTAACACTTGTAACAAAATTCTCCCTATAAACTAGACTCTCAAACCGCATATGACTACATTGTGGATGCTACTAAATGAGAAGGAAGTATACTCAATTTATAGAAGTTCAAACATTTTCCTCCAAGAAAAGGGACTAGCCAAATATGAAAGATTTATAATTTCCTTCTAGGAAAAGAAAAACCCAATTATGGTAAACATGTTGCCCTTTCCTTCAAGAGATATGAAAACCAAATATGATAAGAAAATCAAGACAAACACCTAACATGTGTTGGTAGTTAAATTATATTCATTAATCTCAAAATGAATAAATACAAAACATAACAAGTTCACAACAGGTTAATCTCCATTTGATAACTCCAAATCCAAGTCTTGTATAAAAATTTCTATCTAAACTCCTGAATTAAACCTTACAGCACAAAAAAGTAGCTAACAAATTAGAAATAAAGCTTCTGCAGTAGCCATTTCAGATCTCCTATAGCCCTGAAGTTGTGTATACACTCCCTCTTGCAAGACTTTCACTATCTCTTACTTATTTTCAAATACTAATTTCTCGTTACGTGTGTTGCACGTGTATCCCTAATTATTTAGTACAAACATTTGAAATCCTCATAAGATTTTAAAAAAATTATATTTTTCAAAACCAAAAAACAATGATTAAAGAATAAAGTACGAACTTTTAAAATGATGTCACCCATAAATGTTTTTGACAGTACTTAGTAAGTCCGAATAAAAGATTGTTGCTCTCTACAAGCAAATATAATACTTAAGTTTATTCTAACAACTGATATTAACACCACAAACTTACAAACAAATTGTATATTCTCGATTACAAGAGAATCAAATATCACCAAGATTAATCATGTTTCTCAAAGTATCAAAATTAACATTTTATTGCTTAGAGCTTGCAGTCTGAGACTGATGAGGGCAGAATGAAGCTAACTATTAACTTAACCGGAGAGTTTTCATTCTTTAAGGAAGCACACATCCAAAAAAATACTTACACTTGCTTTTTACATCAAATTGGTGCATATGTATGCATTAATTATGTAATTAACCATAGTTATTTCATATATGTTCTCACATTAATTTCTTAATCTTATTAGATTTATATGATTTGGTATAACTTTAAGTGTAATTAGTAATCTTTAAAGAATTCGCTAATAATCATCAACTAAACGGTGTTATTGCTTTATTAGATCCATCTTCTAGTAACATCTAAATTTAAAAACGAAGCAAAAATTGGAGGAATGATGTACTTGTAATACATCATTTTGAAATAGAAAAATGGCATATATAAACGACAAATTGTAAACTTGTGTGAGGGTAAAATCGGAGATAAAGTTACCCCGATTTTCCGGTAAAGAAATAAGAGGGAAGCACGATCTGGCATGACCTCGAGTAAACACTACTAGAATTCCGGTAAAAACCGATCAAAAAAACCGACCAACGTTGGTCGGTAATGGCCAAAAACCGACCAAAACGCGACCATTTACGTGTGGACGGTATTTTTGTGGTCGGAAAGGAATACCGACCAAAGTTGGTCGGAAATTACCGACCAACTTTGGTCGGTCAATTAAATTCAAAAAAAAAATATTACAAAAAAAACCGACCAAAGTTGGTCAGTATTTTAATTATGTAATAAAAAGATTCACCATCTGGGAATCGAACCGGGGTCTGTACTGTGGCAGGATATTATTCTACCACTAGACCATTGGTACATTTTATTTTAAGACTCTCTTTTATTTGATTTATACTCTTTAATTGTATTTTCGTACTAAAATAACCGACCAAAGTTGGTCGGTTTTATTAAAAAATAAAATTACACCCAAAGTTGGTCGGTTTTTTAAATGACCCGCCGAATTAACCGATCAATTTTGGTCGGTTTTTTTAATATTAATTTTTATTTATTTTAATTGAAAAACCGACCAAAGTTGGTCGGTTTTTTGAAACATAAATTTCGCGGGACTCAAAAATAGTTTCCCGCATTTTTGCGCCAAAGAAAACCGACCAAAGTTGGTCGGTTTTGCAAAAAAAAAAATTTAAAAAAAAAAATTTCGAAAAACCAACCAACTTTGGTCGGTTTTTTGGTCAGTTTTTTGACCGACCAAAGTTGGTCGGTCGACCTTGGTCGGTTTTTGTCGAATTTCTAGTAGTGAAAGTCGAGGTATTCCACGTCTCAGAGCCCGGGGAGGACGAATGGTGAACCCGGGACCGGATACAGCTAAGCATCTGGTCAGAGCAGAGTGAAGTTCGAGACTAAGGGAAAAAATGGTTAGGAATGATAAGCGGGGAGCCGTGATATCCGCCCTCAACCGGATTACGATGCGAATCCCGCCCGACATGAGCTGCAGATCAACATTTACTGGAAGGAGAAGATTTTAATATTATTTAGACTTGTACTAGGATTGAAACCCTCTGCTATATGAAGAGGAGAACTTTTTCATTTTAAAACCACTATTGGCATGCATATCAGAGTAATAAAAGTTTATTTTTGTTCTCTAGCTACTGTTCATAGTGTTCTTCAGCTGCTTATTTATTTGGTTTCAACCGAGCTCGTCTCGAGGGCGACCGAGGTCAATTTTCAGTGTTCATCTAAAAGATAGGCTTAATCGTTCATCACGTTTGGTTTGATCATTTTGTTTCACTTTACTTTAATTATTTTTTATTCTTAGATCATTCGTATTAAATTAAATCACATGTCCTTTAACTGCATACAAATTTAATTGTTACTCATTTTAACAGTAAACAGTTTGGCGCCCACCATGGGGCTAAGGATAATAATGGTAATTTAATGTGAATCTCCATAACACACCCTACTTTACACTTGCTCTTTGAAGCTTGATTTCAGGTTAATCTAAAAATGTCAAATTCTCAGTCTGCTCACTTGAACGTTGACGCCGAGTCAGGCCACCACGGTAAAAACAATAACGTGATACCCAGCAATGACGTGCCCCCATTAATCTGAATGGTGTCCCAATCGCTGACTCGGTCGATGCTAACTCACAGGTTGCCATCAACATCAACCTGCCAACCAACCCCAAAAATAGCATTCGCGGGGCACCCCGGCCATCGGCTCAAGAAGCACCTGAAGGGGTAGGTGATGGGG
Organism: Nicotiana tabacum; assembly: GCF_000715075.1. Taxonomy (NCBI): domain Eukaryota; kingdom Viridiplantae; phylum Streptophyta; class Magnoliopsida; order Solanales; family Solanaceae; genus Nicotiana; species Nicotiana tabacum. The sequence continues at coordinate 22,495,755 of NC_134098.1, forward strand.
TTAGCTTATGATTGATTTTTGAAATATTACAAGCTCAGTAAGCGGCAATAGCACAGCTACAGACCCAAAGTCATGCCCAGAACAGCACCAAGCCCGAGCAGGTGAGAGAAAACACTCGAAGGGATGAACAAATTGCCATGAAAATGCTCGAAGCACTAACAAAGCGGGTGGAGTCTGGTGAGAAAAAGATAGAGGCAAATGACAAGAAGGTGGAAACTTACAATTTTAGGGTCAATCAGATCCCAGGAGCGCTTCCAATATTGAAATGGCCGGATTCCAAAAAATTCATTCAGAAGCCTTTCCCCCCCGAGTACAGCCCCGAAGCCAATTCTAAAGAGACTCTAAATGCCCGACATTCCCAAATATAATGGGACCACAGATCCAAATGAGCATGTAACCTCATATACATGCGCAATAAAAGGCAATGACCTAGAAGACTATGAAATCGAGTCAGTTTTATTGAAGAAATTTGGGGAAACCATGTCCAAAGGAGCGATGATATGGTACCATAACTTGCCTCTGAATTCCATTGATTCATTTGCTATGCTTGCAGATGCCTTCGTTAAGGCCCATGCTGGCTCCATCAAGGTCGAGACGAGAAAATCAGACATCTTTAAAGTCAAGCAGAGAGACAACGAGATGCTTAGGGAGTTTGTGTCAAGGTTCTAGATGGAGCAAATGGATCTGCCCCCGGTCGCTTCATTGGGCCGTTCAAGCGTTCACTCAAGGGCTCAATCCCCGAAGTTCCATCGCTTCTCAACAATTAAAGCAAAACTTGGTAGAGTACTCGGCGGTTACTTGGGTCGATGTCCATAACATGTATCAGTTGAAGATTAGAGTCGAGGACGGCCAACTATGGGCCCTTTCGGGGTCTGTTTACCCCAACAGAGCAAACGACAGGTCTAAAAGAATTATGGACCAGGAGCCAAGGCTGGTCCGAGAACGATATCAGCCGTACAGCTCAGATAGGAGGGGAAACGGGCCCGGTCGCCACCCAACCAGGAATGATAAGAGAAGCGATCAAAGACCTAGCAACCGGGGTCTGATGAATAAAAATGGTTTCGAGAGATCACTTGGGGGTAGGGAAGTCCCGAGACTATGAGAATATAACTTCAACGTGGACGCTACAAGTATAGTGTCGGCCATTGGCCGCATCAAGGAGACCAAATGGCCTAGGCCGCTTCAATACGATCTCGCACAGAGGGAACGACTGTTGGCACGCATATCAAAGCAATAAATATTTATTTTTATTCTCTAGATACTGTTCATAGTGTTCTTCAGCTGCTTATTTATTTGGTTACAACCGAGCTCATCTCGAGGGCTCGGCCGAGGTCAATTTTCAGTGCTTATCTAAAAAACTTGTTGGTTCCCCAACTACAAGCAAGTATACGTGGACGTCAAGTAATAAAGTAACTCGAAAATCGGATGTCAAACCCACAGAGACTTAGATTATTCGTTAACTAAGTAAACTAAAATAAATTAACTGTCCAAGATAATAAAAATGTTATTTATCTACTAAACTACTTTTGCAAATATTGAACAAGTAATTGGCTAATTTATCAGGGATGCAAACGTGTGTTTTGGATTTTACTCAAAGGAGATGAAGATTCCAGGGTTGTGGTCAGTTTATCAATCCTATTAAGTTCAATAACCACACTTCTTAATCCAAATTATCAATGGTTGTTAATTTACTGGGTCGTTTATATGAATAGCATGTTCCCAATATACTACTCGTCTATCCATAATATATCAATCCTATATTCTTATGGTATTGAGTCTATCATGAACGAATATAATACGGTTTTTAACTAAGCAAGACTGTTAGGTATATTCCTATCCTAATCGCGAAATCGTTCCCCGAGCCACGGGTTCAGAAACAAGCTCTCTTTAATTCTACTCTAATCAAAACATGGCTTTCCCAAGCATAGCATAGATAGTAGGGTGAATTGGTAGCTACGATAATTCACAAGTTAAAACTAGAATTAAAGAAATAATCACAAGATGATAATCCGAATTAATGAAGATGTAATTAATAAATGTTAATAATCATGTCAACCACAACCCTAGAAACTAAAGTGCTTAGCCATTCAGGTTCGTAGAAATAATTTTCCAAGTATTTTGTATAAACAAATTACAAATAAAAGATGAAGGAATGAAGAACTCGATGATTTTCTCCTCTAAAAGTTGTTCCACGTGAAGTTCTTGCCTCCAAAATGGCTTGTTCTCCCTTCGGTCAAAAATTGTGTAAAAATGGTGTTTAAAGACTATTTATAGGTATAGGGAAAAGGCCTAGACGAAATAACCAAATCCAAAACCAAAAGGGAAATGAAATAGGCTTGAAACCCGGACCACGTATCGCCACGCAGAACGCGCGAAGCATCTCGCGTCAGGCCGCACCTAGCAAGCTCAAACGTGAGGTAACAATCTCGTGACAGGCCATGCCTCGCGAGCTCAAATGCGAGGTAACAATCTCTCGTCGCCTGCTTTGGTGTTTCAACGATTTAGTTCTGTTAAGATTCAATGTCTTCTACCTAACTTTTGCTTTCAAGTGCATGCTTCTCTTCTTGAACTCCAATTGTTCCCACGTCAATTTGCTAACTTGGATCCTTTAATAATTTTGCCTTCACTCATTACCCAATCATAACATCATAATATTTTCAATCATTAAATAATCATTATTCATTCTTGTAGTATATAAAATACATATAAAATCTCTATTTTTCTCTTAATTTCATCTCCAAAGTACCTACACATAAAATAAACTCAATTAAACATAAATATAATACAATTTAGTATTAAAGCACCAAAATATAAGGTAACTAATGCACTAAAAATATATAATTATAGTCAAACATCATTACCCCTCACTTAAACATTGCTCGTCCTCGAGTCAACCAATAATTCACACTATCCTTGAGCACTTTATATTTACACAATCGAGGTACACTACACCAATGACCATGGTTGATAGCAACAATTAAGCTAGAGCATATGTAATCACATACATACTTCCCATAACTCATGCCATTTTTCAAAAGAAATATTCAAAACAAAGACGACATGCTTATAACAATCCTAGCCTCTAAACTGACTCAGTGTCACAATGTACTCATGACTTGAACACCCAACATCCTAGAGAAATTTAATAACGTTACCTATCCCTCATGAAACCATGTGCCCTCACAACAAGAAAAAAAGAGTAAGTTGAATCCACACACTTAAATCAAATGCTCAAATACATTTTAAGGACTCATATATATCAAAGAATATCACTGACTCTCATAAAAGAAGTCACATACATGCAATTGGTACCATAGGATTACCCTTAATGTAAATCTCTACTGATGTAGGCTCACTCGGTCTAAAATCAATTATGACTTTTTCATGGTTGTAATATGGGTTAAGGGATGGGAAGGATATATTTAGGAATAGTGGATAACCCTGTTAAGCACTTTAACACATCACATAATCAACTGTAAGCGCAAATTCTTCAATCCCAATTTTAATTTCAAAACTAAAATCATCCCTAACAACGTTTCCCTCTTTTTTTAGGCACTATTTTAATTCATACGCACTAGCAAGAACGAGATATCAATTTATTCATCTAAAGTTTTCCTTCTCTTATTACAATTTTTTTTCTTCTTTACAATTTTCGCTAATAGTGTATTCTTTTACAAAAAGAATGCACCTTTTTTCCTTTTATCGGCTCCACTCGAAAGTCACCCAAATTCCTTTCTTACTTCTTTTAGCGCTCATTTCACAATCAAAGCGCTTTAAGAGGTAAAAGGATCTACACAACATCAATTAAGAATAAAAAAGGTATATGCTTGTAATGTGGTGTAAGGACCCGTAAAAATTTAAACCAAAAACTTGGGGTTTTGTGGTGCCAAGTTAGATTGTAAGCTCGCCGCGGTTCGGACTTTTTGGATTGAACAGTACCCTACGGACTGAGAGGAAAAGGTTTCGCAGAAGAACGCATTTCTGCGGCCCATTATGCGGCCGCATAATCACTCTACGGACCGCATAATGGCCGCAGAGTGAAGCAGTAAGTTTGGCCAACTTGAGGTCATTTTTGCGGTGAATTATGCGACCGTATAATTGATATACGGACCGCATATCGATCGCATAATCCCTCTTGAGTTTTTGCGAAGGGAGTTCTGCGGTGCATTATGCGACCGCAGAACGAGTATGCAGACCGCATACTAGTCGCATACCTAGGCCGTAAGTTCAGGCCCCTGAGGGCCATTTATGCGATCACTTTGCGGACCGCATAAACATTATGCGGTCGCATATGCGACCGCAGACCTGTGTCGGGGCACCATTTTTCTTAATTTAAAACCCGGCCCCCATTCCGTTAAAACACTCCATTTAGTCTATTTTTAGCTCATTTCTGATATTTCTAGTGTGAGAGAGAGAGGGTTCTAGAGGGAGGAACTAATTTTCATCAATCAATCTTCATCTATCACTCAAATATTGGAAATACTCAAGTAGAGCACTCAATTTCTTCATCCAAAAAGGTAAGACTTCATCACCCCAGCTCTTAATTTCAAACATAGCTATAATGGGGTATTAATAAGATGGTCCATGGGTGTGAGGGTTGTTTATCTTGCATGCATGTGATAAAGAGTGTGGGAAAAATAAGAAGTGAACTAGAACCATGAATGTTTTTCTAATTTTGGGCTCAATTTGTATATTGCTTAAACAGATTGAGGTTGCTAAGGGTTCCGAAAAATTGTAGAGTCTAAAGAAGTGCAATTGAGGTATGTATGGCTAACTCTTTTCTTCCTAGAATCAAACTCCTGGTGTCCAAATGATTGGTGTAAGTTCTGACTTGATCTTACTAGAATTGGTTGCCTTAGTGTGTTGGGTTGAAAGATTTATGTTTCCTCATTGTTTTAGATATTTACCATGTCATTATGCTATTTGATGACGTTTCTATGATTTTTCAAGTTCCTTCCCTTATGTGTGCAATGCCTTATATGATGGTACTTATCGACACGAATGATGACGTTATTTGATTGAATAAAAAGGGAAAGACTTGAATTGTAAAATGTGCCCAAGTGCCAAGAACTATTTAATAAATGAGGCTATTTGTGCCATGTAATGAAAGATGGGAAAGAGATGTGAATTGAGTGAACAATTGAAAAAGGTTATCTCTCAAGTGAGATAGCTTAGCCGATCGGGCCGAGATCGGACGCCATACCGTACACATGGTGGCATTTGTGTTGGAACTATTGATTTACATTGTGGATATGGATATGTCTCACTTGGGATGGCTTAGCCGGTCGGGCCGAGACCGGATTCCGTGTAAAAACACGGTGGTATTATGAGTTGTGGCTTTGGGACTAAAGATTATTAATCTAAAAAGATGAAAAGATTGAATTGGGAATTGTGTGATCCTTATTTGGTGTTTTCTTGTATTTACATGAAGTACTTATTGGTTATTGTGACTGCCTTCTCTTTGTTTCACTGTTCATTCTACTGAGATTGGTGTTTACCTTATATACTAGTATTATTCGACAGTACTAACGTCCCTTTTGCCGGGGGCGCTACATTTTTTAATGGATGTAGGTGGTTCTATCGTAGATAGCGCTGATCGCAGATAGTGGTGTTCTCCCTCACACTCATCACAGCAGCCTTGGTGAGCCCCATTTCTTCCTGGGGTCATGTAGTCCTTCTTTGTTTAAGTTTTCATATTTTGAGGTATAGCCGGGGCCTTGTTGCCGGTATTGTCATGTTGCTCTTTTGTACACTTAGAAGCTCCGTAGATGTTTATGTGGGTCATGTACGTATGTTGGGGTGCCGTTGGATCGAGTTGTATTTTGGGAACTTAACTACGATATAATGTATATAATGAAGAATGAACTATCAACGTTTATATATTTATATCACTGATCTCTCCCCTGTTTTACAAATGGTGACGTGTTCCCTTTTTGGATCATGAATGAGCCGGGTAGGAAAGGTTTACTAGGCTTGCTCGACCGGGTTTACTCGGTTTAGCCCCGGTCGCGCTCCCCGAAGTTGGGGCGTGATAAACTTGGTATCAGAGCCTAAGGCTTTAAAGTGTCCTAGGATGTCTCGGAGACTTGTCTAGTAGAGCCCTTCTTATCGGTGTGTTGTCGAGCATATCTGTATTTAGGGGGCTACTTGGACATTTAAGAATGATACCCTTCATTGTTGCTCTATTTCGTGCGATAGAGCGGAACGTGAGGTTGTTTTCCCCTAACTTGTGCATTGTTCTAACTTTCAGTAAATGGCACCTAAGAAGAGAGCGAGAATTGGCCAAGAAGCCAATACCACCCCAGGAGTGGTTGTTGATCCCTTGCTTGATAATGTGGGTGAGGATAATCCTCATACTATCACACTGCCTGATTCGTCTACTCCAGAATAGACTACCCCAGTTCCTACACCCGCGGAGGATGCTACAATCCCTCCAGCCGGTATACCTGTTCCGCCTCCAGCCCCAGCTCCTAGTCCCGATATTTTCGATGGGGATCTTAGGGGAGCTATTCAGATGCTGACTCAGTTAGTAGCTTCCTATGCTCAGAGGTCAAATGTTGTACCCACCTTATTTAGCTTGCAAGGAGATTCTTCCAGTTCCAGGGTTAACAGGTTCCTTCAGTTAGACCCTTCAGTGTTCACTGGTACTGATCCCGCGGCAGACCCTCAGGATTTTATTGATGAGATGCATAAGACTCTCCGAGTTATGCGTGCTACGGAGACAGAGGGAGTAGAGTTGGCCTCCTATCGTCTGAAAGGGGTGGAATATTCCTGGTTTGAGATATGGGAGGATTCCCGTGAGGAGGGGAGCCCTCCGGCAGGATGGAGTGAGTTTGCGGATGCCTTCATAGACCATTTCTTGCCTGCCGAGACTAAGGCAGCCCGTGCTGTGAAGTTTGAGACCCTTAAACAGGGTAGTAAGAGTGTATGGGAATATCACATGGAGTTTGTGCGCCTGTCAAAGTATGCTGCTTATATGATGCCGATGGAGACTAGGGTGCGTCGATTTGTGCAGGGCCTTAGCCCTTTAGTTATTAATGAGGCTGCCACAGCTGCTCTAAATTCTGACATGAACTATGGAAGGATGGTGGCATTTGCCCAAGCTACGGAGGCTCGAAAGTTAAAGCTCAGGATGGAACGGAAAAGTAGTAGTAGGGCCCGATCAGCGGGCAACCTTGGGGATTCATTCGGAGGTGGGAGATCAGCTTTTTAGGAAGGATCATCAGGGCCATCCCAGTCTTATGCTCAGTCTTCAGCTAGTGCCCTGCCATCAGGGCACGGTCAGCAGCAGGGGAGTCGCTTTAGGCCCGGTCAGGGAAGCATAGGGTACCACCATCAGGGCCGATCAGGAGGGAGATTCCAGCAGCAGCAGAGTGTCCCATGCCCTAAGTGTGGGAGAATACATTTGGGAGTCTGCTACCTGGACATACCAGTATGTTATGGATGCGGAATGAGAGGTCATATTCAGAGGGAGTGTCGTGCATCCCGTCAGGGTGCAGGCAGGGGCACAACTCAGTCATCCAGTCCTACAGCCGCTACATCTTCAGCACCCCCTCCAGCTCGAGGCTTTCCAGAACCCACAGGGCGTGGTGCAACTAAGGGTGGTGCACAGAGTTCGGGAGGACCCAGCCGATTTTATGCTATGAGTGGTCGACAGAGTGCAGAGGCTTCACCAGATGTCGTCACAGGTATATTAACTGTTCAATCTCATGATGTGTATGCTCTTATTGATCCCGGATCTTCTTTGTCCTATGTTACTCCTTATGTTGCTACAAGCTTCGGAATAGAATCGAAACAGCTTCATGAGTCGTTCTCTGTATCTACTCCGGTTGGCGAGTCTATTATGGCCGCACGAGTTTATAGGGATTGTGTTGTCACGGTGCGTGATCGGGATACCATGGCCGATCTTATTGAACTAGGAATGATTGATTTTGACGTAATAATGGGAATGGATTGGCTTGATTCATGTTTTTCCAAACTCGATTGTCGAGCCAGAATCATGAGGCTTGAGTTTTCTAACGAGCCAGCTATTGAGTGGGAGGGGAATAATGTTATGCCAAAAGGTAGGTTTATTTCTCACCTTAAGGCTACGAAGATGATCAGGAAGGGGTGTATTTATCATTTGGTCCGAGTTACGGACACCACTATTGAGGTGCCTACCATTTAATCTATATCAATTGTGAATGAATTCCCCGATGTATTTCCGGATGAGCTCCCTGGAATTTCTCCAGACATGGAAATTGATTTTGGGATTGATGTGATGCCGGGCACGCAGCCTATATCCATTCCACCTTATAGAATGGCGCCGGCGGAATTAAAAGAGCTGAAGGAACAACTAAGGGATTTGCTAGAGAAAGGTTTCATCTGACCGAGTGTGTCACCTTGGGGCGCATCGGTTCTCTTTATCAGAAAGAAAGATGGATCGCTGCGGATGTGTATTGATTACCGGCAACTCAACAAAGTCACAATCAAAACCAAATACCCATTGCCTAGAATAGATGATTTGTTTGATCAATTACAAAGTGCTAAGTTCTTCTCCAAAATTAACTTGCGGTCCGGGTACCATCAATTGAAGGTAAGAGAGCAGGATATTCCAAAAACTACTTTTAGAACCCGGTATAGGCACTTTGAATTTTTGGTAATGTCTTTCGGGCTAACAAATGCCCCGACATCTTTCATGGATCTTATGAATCGAGTCTTCAAGCCGTTCCTCGACTCCTTTGTGATAGTATTCATTGACGACATCCTTTTGTATTCACGAAGTCATGAGGATCACGCCGATAACCTCAGGGTAGTTTCGCAGACTCTTCATCAATACCAATTGTATGCAAAGTTCTCGAAATGTGAATTTTGGCTCGAATCTGTTACATTCCTGGGTCATGTCGTCTCCGTAGAAGGAATTAAGGTTGATCCTCAAAAGATTGCAGCGGTGAAGGATTTGCCTAGACCTACTAATCCAATAGAGATTCGCAGTTTCTTGGGTTTGGCCGGGTATTATAGGAGGTTCGTGGAGGGGTTCTCCACTCTTGCCTCCCTATTGACTAAATTGATGCAGAAGACGGTTAAGTTCCAGTGGTCCGATGCTTGTGAAAGAAACTTCCAGGAATTGAAATCAAGATTGACTTCGGCGCCGGTATTGACCCTGCCAGAGGGTACCGAGGGGTTTGTGGTATATTGCGATGCATCAAGGATCGGTCTTGGGTGTGTATTAATGCAACATGGTAAGGTAATAGCATATGCTTCAAGGAAATTTAAGAATCATGAAAAGAACTATCCAACTCATGACTTAGAGCTTGCGGCGATGGTTTTTGCATTAAAAATATGGCGTCATTATTTGTATGGAGTCCATGTAGATGTATTCACGGACCACAAGAGTCTTCAATACATTTTCAAGAAGAAGGAATTGAACTTAAGGCAGAGAAGGTGGCTCGAATTGCTCAAAGATTATGACATCGACATTTTGTATCATTCGGGGAAAGCTAATGTGGTAGCGGATGCTCTTAGTCGGAATTCTACGGGTAGTTTGGTTCACTTGGAGGCATGTCAAAGGCCCTTGGCCCGGGAGGTTCACCAGTTGGCAAGTTTGGGAGTTCGTCTTGTGGACTCTAATAAAGGGGGAGTGATTGTGCGGAATAGGGCGGAATCATCGCTTATGACGGAGGTCAAGGAGAAGCAATACAATGATCCAATGTTGGTGCAACTGAAGGAGGGGATTCATAAACACAGGACTATGGCTTTTTGTCTTGGTATGGATGATGGTACATTACGGTAGCAAGGACGACTATGTATTCCAAACGTAGATGGTCTTCGGGAAAGAATCATGGCAGAAGCTCATACTTCTAGATATTCCGTGCACCCAGGTTCTACAAAAATGTATCATGATCTCAACGAAGTTTACTGGTGGAATGACATGAAGAGGGGTGTGGCGGACTTTGTGGCACAATGTTCAAACTGTCAACAAGTGAAGGCCAAGCATCAAAGGCCCGATGGGTTAGCACAGAGTATGGAAATTCCAATATGGAAATGGGAAATGATCAATATGGATTTTGTTGTAGGGTTACCGCGCACTCCGCGTAAGTTTGACTCAATTTGGGTGATCATGGATCGACTCACGAAATCAGCACACTTCTTGCTAGTTAAATCCACCGACACTGCGGAATAATATGCTCAATTGTATATCAAAGAAATAATCAGGCTTTATGGCACTCCAGTTTCCATCATTTCCGATCAAGGGGCCCAGTTCACAGCTAATTTTTGGAAGATATTTCAGCAAGGTTTGGGTACGCAGGTAAATCTTAGCACGGCTTTTCATCCACAAACTGACGGGCCAGCAGAGCGGACTATTCAGACGCTTGAGGACATGTTGCGTGCGTGTGTGCTTGACTTCAAGGGTAGTTGGGATGATCATTTGCCGCGCATAGAATTTGCTTATAACAACAGCTTCCATGCCAGTATTCAAATGGCGCTGTTTGAGGCCTGGTATGGTAAGAGATGTAGATCGCCGGTTGGGTGGTTCGAGGTTGGAGAAGCTGAACTAATAGTACCAGACCTTGTGCATCAGGCTATGGAAAAGGTTAAGATCATAAAAGAGCGGTTGAAAACTGCTCAGAGTCGTCAAAATTCCTATTCGGATGTTCGTCGCAAAAACATAGAATTCAAGGAAGATGATTGGGTGTTCTTGAAGGTATCTCCCATGAAGGGGATCATGCGGTTTGGAAAGAAAGGAAAATTAAGTCTGAGGTATGTCGGGCCGTATAGAATCATTCAAAAGGATAGATCAGGTGGCGTAGAAGCTTGAGCTACCACTTGAGCTGCCATTAGTGCACCTGGTATTCCATGTGTCCATGTTGAAGAAAGTAGTTGGAGATCCGTCCGCTATCGTGCCGGTTGAGACCATCGAGATTAGTGAAGAACTGTCATATGAAGAGATTCCGGTTGCTATTCTTGATAGACAGGTACGAAGGTTGAGAAACAAAGAAATTGCATCCGTAAAGGTATTATGGCGAAACCAGCAAGTCAAAGAAGCTACTTGGGAAGCCGAGAATGAAATGAAAAAGAAGTACCCTCATTTATTTGAATAGCCATGTAATAGCTCTATAAAGTTGTTCCCCTTAAGTTTTGTATCACTTGTTCGGCTAATATAAAGACACTCCTTTCTAGTTATATGTCCCCTATGAGGCTTCCGTTGAGGTTATTTTGCATTCTACTGTGTCATTTAATTCTATATATATTGCTAAGGTGTGTTTCGGGGGCTCTCTGTCAGGTGGATAGGCCTAAATACAAAGGAAACTCTGGCGAAATTTTTAGAAAGTTAGGAAGCTAGGCAAATCTGGGGTTGATGTTACGTGGTGCGACTGAAACTGTGTTAAGCAAACCTTGATCCTTATTTGAGGATGAATGATCTTAAGTGGGGGAGGATGTAAGGACCCGTAAAAATTTAAACCAAAAACTTGGGGTTTTGTGGTGCCAAGTTAGATTCCTGCGTTACTATGGTTCGGACTTTTTTGATTGAACAGTACCCTACGGACTGAGAGGAAAATATTTTGCAGAAGAACGCATTTTTGCGGCCCATTATACGGCCGCATAATCACTCTGCGGACCGCATAATGGCTGTAGAGTGAAGCAGTAAGTTTGGAATTATGCGACCGTATAATTGATATACGGACCGCATATCGATCGCATAATCCCTCTTGAGTTTTTGCGAAGGGAGTTCTGCGGTGCATTATGCGACCGCAGAAATAGTATACGGACCGCATACTGGTCGCATACCTAGGCCTTAAGTTCAGGCCCCTGAGGGACATTTATGCGGTCACTTTGCGGACCGCATAACCATTATGCGACCGCAGACCTGTGTCGGGGTACCATTTTTCTTAATTTAAAATTCGACCCCCATTCCATTAAAACACCCCATTTAGTCTATTTTGAGCTCATTTCTGATACTTCTAGTGTGAGAGAGAGAGGGTTCCAGAGGGAGGAACTAATTTTCATCAATTAATCTTCATCTATCACTCAAAGCTTGGAAATACTCAAGTAGAGCACTCAATTTCTTCATCCAAAACAGTAAGACTTCATCACCCCCAGCTCTTAATTTCAAACATAGCTATAATAGGGTATTAATAAGATGGTCCATGGGTGTGAGGGTTGTTTATCTTGCATGCATGTGATAAAAAGTGGGAAAAATAAGAAGTGAACTAGAACCATGAATGTTTTCCTAATTTTGGGTTCAATTTATATATTGCTTAAATAGATTGAGGTTGCTAAGGGTTCCAAAAAATTGTAGAGTCTAAAGAAGCGCAATTGAGGTATGTATGGCTAACTCTTTTCTTCCTAGAATCAAACTCCTGGTGTCCGAATGATTGGTGTAAGTTCCAACTTGATCTTACTAGAATTGGTTGCCTTAGTGTGTTGGGTTGAAAGATTTATGTTCCCTCATTGTTTTAGATATTTACCATATCATTATGCTATTTAAGGACATGTCTATGATTTTTCAAGTTCCTTCCCTTATGTGTGCAATGCCTTATATGATGGTACTTATCGACATGAATGATGACGTTATTTAATTGAATAAAAAGGGAAAGACTTGAATTGTAAAATATGCCCAAGTGCCAAGAACTATTTAATAAATGAGGCTGTTTGTGCCATGTAATGAAAGATGGGAAAGAGATGTGAATTGAGTGAACAATTAGAAGAGGTTATGTCTCAAGTGAGATGGCTTAGCCGATCGGGCCGAGATCGGACGCCATGCCGTACACATGGTGGCATTTGTGTTGGAACTATTGATTTACATTGTGGATATGGATATGTCTCACTTGGGATAGCTTAGCCAGTCGGGCCGAGACCGGACTCCGTGTAAAAATACGGTGGCATTATGAGTTGTGGCTTTGGCACTAAAGATTATTAACCTAAAAAGATGAAAAGATTGAATTGGGAATTGTGTGATCCTTATTTGGTTTTTTCTTGTATTTTCATGAAGTACTTATTGGTTATTGTGACTGCCTTCTCTTTGTTTCACTATTCATTCTACTGAGATTGGTGTTTGCCTTACATACTAGTACTATTCGACAGTACTAACGTCCCTTTTGCCGGGGGAGCTACATCTTTTAATGGATGTAGGTGGTTCTATCGCAGATAGCGCTGATCGCAGATAGTGGTGTTCTCCCTCACACTCATCACAGCAGCCTTGGTGAGCCCCATTTCTTCCTGGGGTCATGTAGTCCTTCTTTGTATAAGTTTTCATATTTTGAGGTATAGCCGGGGCCTTGTTGCCGGTATTGTCATGTTGCTCTTTTGTACCCTTAGAGGCTCTGAAGATGTTTATGTGGGTCATGTATGTATGTTGGGGTGCCGTTGGATCGAGTTATATTTTGGGAACTTAACTACAACATAATGTATATAATGAAAAATGAACTAGCAACGTTTATATATTTATATCACTGATCTCTCCCCTGTTTTACAAATGGTGACGCGTTCCCTTTTTGGATCATGAATGAGCCGGGTAGGAAAGGTTTGCTAGGCTTGCTCAACTGGGTTCACTCGGTGGACCACCGGTCGCGCTCCCCGAGGTTGGGGCGTGACATGTGGATGCCAAATAAAAGTCTATAGGCTCAAAAAGGTTTACTAGGGATCAATTTTTATTTGTGATAAGCAATTAAGCTCAAAAAGATCAAGGAAAGCCTAAAATTATTTTTTCAAACCGAGCCTCACCTAAACATTCTTTTCGACTCCCATACGGAGCAAGTTCTATACATAAGTTTAATGACATGGACTACACAAAAATCTCACTTCACATATGGCACATGACTCACTAAGGACGGTCTCATTCCGACTCTCAAACTACTGCAAGTATTTACGGAGCCACAAGATATTAAGCATTAAGCACAAAGTGAACATAAGTCAAGAATACGAGACATGCCATCCAATTTATAAAGGCATCATGATCAATTTCAAAACATAGGGAAGATACTACACATGTCAAAGCCTAAATATGCTACTATCAAACAAGTCAAGGGCGCCTAGGACTCTCATCTTCTTTCCTTCATTTTTTCCTAAGTCCTACACTAAAAACAAACTACTACCCGGTTCAAAATACATCCCATGGAAAAGAAGCGAGGTACAAAAAAAAATCACAGAGGATTATTTCTACCTAAAGAAACTAAAAGACATATTTTTGGATTTTTGTTTAGATTTTAATCCCTCAAGAAAACTTCTAGGAGAGATCCATCGTCGGGAAAAGTTCAATTTTTCTAACTTTTGTTTTTTGATTTTTTTTTTAATTTTTTAATTTTTCTTTTTTTCAAAACATTCAGGAGCTACTAAAATACTATACAACTACAAAAACAAAAATAAGAAGATAAAATCAAAATAAGAAGTTAATATTTTTCTAACATACTACTACTAATTATCTAGAGGAATTCTCCCACCCCACACTTAAAGGAGTGCAGTGTCCCCAATGCACAAATAAAGCAAAACAATAACGAGGGTGGACAAGAAACTCCCTAAAAGGCCAAAGGCTGAAGCAATAGCGGCTCACGGGGTACTCAGACTTTCCCCAGGCATGGTCATTCGTGTGGGCACCCCACACTTAGTTCTCACCATCTAGCTCACTTTTGCACTCTTCCAATGGCTTTTCTTCCTATGCTTATAATCCTACAAAATAAAAACAGACACTACAAAAATAATATAATAAAAATAAAAATAAAAGAAAGCAGTAAAGATGAGTTTCCTCCCAACAAACGCCTGATTTAACGTCGCGACACGACTTGAAGCATTTTTTGTCTCCATCTCGAATTTATGAATTGAGCCCCCAATTTGGCTTCAAGCTTTTTGCTATGCTCGCAGGGTGGTGCGACAAATGTAATTGGGCTAAGTAACCAATTTCACATTCTACACTTCTTGGCCTTCAGATGAGGTATGTAATTATGTCTCTCTGGCACGATAAATTCCAGAATATAAGCACCTTGCTCCTCGTCCGTTGGCTCCTCTAAAGACTCGAATGACTCAATTTTCATATCATCATCCAAACACAATGTCGAAAAATGCATGGAATGAGAATCAATGCGTTCTAACCCTAGAACTACATCACTATTTACATCCTCATATGTACCCACACCATAGTTTTCAAATATAACATTATGTACTTTCTCACATGACTCTAGAACACTCTTCTCAACATTGGCATCCTCAAGAAAGATATGGTCTAATGTTTGGTATTCTCGTTTTAGCTCCTCAATTTGGTCTAGAAGATTTTTTTTCAGTTTCACACAACTAATTATTAAATTGTTGGGCGTTGAACGCATCAACCTTTGCACTCAAATTTGTATCCAAGTTGTGCAAAGCCAAGCCAAACTTGTCAATTTCTGGTGCAAGATCAACTCTCTCCTTCGACCAATCATTCACCAACTTTGTTAGAAGATAACGTCGTTCCGCATATTTTCTTAATTGTGAATATCCGTCCGAATACCAACCCTTACTCCCATATTCAAATTCAGACCTCCTAGAGTCCAGATCATGACAAGCCCAAAAAGACGGGCCATAAAAGTCTTCCGTCAGCCAAGCGTCTTCATCAATAAACTTGTCTCCGGAAATTTCTTCCTCAGATGTCATGTTGAGAGAACTATGAACACATT
Organism: Nicotiana tabacum; assembly: GCF_000715075.1. Lineage (NCBI taxonomy): Eukaryota > Viridiplantae > Streptophyta > Magnoliopsida > Solanales > Solanaceae > Nicotiana > Nicotiana tabacum. The sequence goes on from NC_134098.1 coordinate 22,511,381, forward strand.
AAGAGAAAAATCGAATTGTTATAAAAATAAAAATATTTACAAAAAAAATAAATAAGCAAAACCTATAAAGATAAAAGTAAAAGTCTAATCTAGAAAACTAACTAAATAGAAAAATTAAAAACTTGAAGAAATTAATTAAAAGCTTAACTTAGAGAAACAATCAAGAATTAAGTCCCCGGCAGCGGCGCCAAAAACATGTTAGTTCCCCAAGTACCTGCAAGTATACGTGACCGTCAAGTAATAAAGTAACTCGAAAGTAGAATGTCGAACCCACAGAGACTTTGATTAATCGTTAACTAAGTAAACTAAAATTAATTAACTGTCCAAGATAATAAAAAATATTGTTTATCTACTAAACTACTTTTGCAAATATTGAACAAGTAATTGGCTAATTTATTAGGGATGCAAACGTGTGTTTTGGATTTTACTCAAAGGAGATGAAGATTCCAGGGTTGTGGTCATTTTATCAATTCTATTAAGTTCAATAACCACACTTATTAATCCAGATTATCAATGGTTGCTAATTGACCAGATCGTTTATATGAATAGTATGTTCCCACAATACTACTCGCCTATCCATAATATATCAATCCTATATTCCTACGGTATTGAGTCTATCATGAATGAATATAATACGATTTTTAACTAAGCAAGACTGTTAGGTATATTCCTATCCTAACCGCGAAATCGTTCCCTGAGCCACGGGTTCAGAAACAAGCTCTCTTTAATTCTACTCTAATCTAAACACGGCTTTCCCAAGCATAGCATATATAGTAGGGTGAATTGGTAGCTACGATAATTCACAAGTTAAAACTAGAACTAAAGAAATAACCGCAAGATGATAATCTGAATTAACGAAGATGTAATTAATAAACGTTAATAATCATGTCAACCACAACCCTAGAAACTAGAGTGCTTAGCCATTCAGGTTCGTAGTAACAATTTTCCAAGTATTTTGCATAAATAAATTACAAAGAAAAGATGAAGGAATGAAGAACTCGATGATTTTCTCCTCTAAAAGTTGTTCCACGTGAAGTTCTTGCCTCCAAAATGACTTGTTCTCCCTTCGGTCCAAAATTATATAAAAACGGTGTTTAAAAACTATTTATAGGTGTAGGGAAAAGGCCTAGATGAAATAATCAAATCCAAAACCAAAAAGGAGATGAAATAGGCTTGAAACCCGGACCACGCGTCGCCACGCGGAATGCGCAAAGCATCTCGCGCCACGCATCGCCTAACGAGCTCAAACGCGAGGTAACAATCACGCGACAGGCCGCGCCTCGCGAGCTCAATCGCGAGGTAACAATCTCGCGTCGCATGCTTTTGTGTTTCAACGATTTAGTTCTGTTAAGATTCAATGTCTTCTGCCTAACTTTTGCTTTCAAGTGCATGCTTCTCTTTTTGAACTCCAATTGTTCCCACGTCAATTTGCTAACTTGGATCCTTTAATAATTTTGTCTTCGATCATTACCCAATCCTTTAATGTAAGGTAACTAATGTACTAAAAATATATAATTATAACCAAACATCACATATCGAAGAAACAAAAGTTCATTTTTGTTCTCTAGCTACTGTTCATAGTGTTCTTCAACTGCTTATTTATTTAGTTATAACTGAGCTCGTGGCCGAGGTCAATTTTCAGTGTTCATCTAAAAGTCAGGCTTAATTGTTCATCACGTTTGGTTTGATTGTTTTGTTTCGCTTTACTTTAATTATTTTCTGTTCTTAGATCATTCATATTAAATTAAATCACATATCCTTTGACCGCATACAAATTTAATTATTACTCATTTTAAGGGTAAACAAAAATAATGTATCAAAGAATTAATTATAAGCAAATGATGGCACGGGGTTGATGTCACTCGAGCCATTTTTTGGGGGCAATTAGAGAGGTAACATTCGCTTACAAGTTACAACAATAGTACATACACTATAACATTAGTAGTAATAAAAAGATACATTTTTCTGTAGTTACATATTTATAAAAAAGCTTCTAGTAGTTTTATAAACATTCCATTAGTTACTACTCTTTTTGCACTCATAATTTGTACATGAATTCCATTTATCTTGTTTTTCTAATTCAACAATGGAACCCATGGTAGTTACACTCGTGTGTTAGGAACACACTATTATTTTCTTTAGTTCTGAAAATAAAAGTATCTATATGCTTATGTTGCGAATCCAAAAGAGGAGACTTTTCAGAATTAATTAAAACAAGTTACCTAAAAAATTCGCAGATAAGTAGATCCAAAAATAAAAGTAACAAAGCAAAAAACAAATTTCCAAGAGTAAAATCAAAACTCAAAAGAAACAAACAAAATATCAAGAATATGTTCACGTAAAATAATATATAATGAAAAATTAAGCATCAAAACTTTATCAACTATTAGTGAAAACTTACTTGTTTTACCCGACAACCTGTTGGATCTCTATATATCTATCGAACAAATAGTACTGTATTGGTGGAAAATTTAGCATGACACGTGGATTAACGATATGGTGACAGGTGGCATTTGTATCAGTTAATAAAGAAGAATGATGAGGCACAATTAAAATACTCAAAGGATTTATTGAAGAAGGTACCGTATCTAACAGTTGCGAAAGAAGGAATAGGCACGAGATGCGTGAAGACCATAAAAAAGGAAGATTCATGAACAATTACGAATATAGAAAGAGAATTAGCATTATCCCTGGTTATGTGCGATCACCTATTATTACCATAACCATTACGAGTAATTTCAGTAGCGGGCAATTAATGTAGTTAATATTAGTAACATGTAGGAATTAAGTGAGGGGAAGCCGTTACATATTTGTATCCTTATATAAGGGTCCTTACCTTATTTTGTACGATCATCAGAATACTCACGAACATATGCAATTAGTCTTTTACTTTTATATCTCTTGATTGAAAATTCTTGTTCACAATTCTTGGGAGAAAATAACAATCATCAACAAAATTTCTTTCTACCGTTTATTGAATACTGATGAATTTCAATTACTTTTTATCATCTTATTTTACTTTTATTTTTGAAAAGGTAAAGTAAACTTGGTTATTAGAAACTCGATTTACTTTAATATTGACTTTAACCACAAAACTATTTTTTGGTTAAACTAATTGGTTCTGTTACCGAAAATATGATGATTTATTCACTTTCCATACTTTTTAACAACAAAGCATGTCTACTACTAATGAAATTGTTCAGGGGGTGAGCGAGTTCAAGAAAGACAACAAGGTGGAACTTCACACTATATGCCCATAGAAACTCCACAACGCTCACGAGACAGTTCGCCTGAAAGGTCTACTACTCGTAACGATGGACAACAAGTTGGTGAACAAGCCAACGAGTAGGATAACTTGAGGCAGATGATTGCACACCAGGTTGGTGAAGCTTTGCATGCTTTTGCAAGTGAGTTGCCCATTGTTGTACAGACCTCTCTACCAGTAAATATAACTCTGAAAAACCCGCGTTCAAGGCTTGATAACTTAGGAAGTAGAGAAATACCAAATGATTCTGGAGACGGAGGGTTAGGTACACCAAATAACTCTATTTTGCAAAGTTTGGTACTAACCTTGCAAAAACAGCTCAAGAAACAAAATGAGCGGATAGAACAGATACCTGGAGTACTACTTGTGATCAAAGGAGTGGATATTGATAAATATTCGTAATAACCCTGGAAGCCGAGCGCGACACCGTTGCCAATCCCCAAAAATTTCAAAATGCCCGATATTCATAAATATGATGGGACTACTGACCCAAGGGACTATGTTATAGAATTCACCACAAGATTTAAAGACAATAACTTAACTAAGCAGGAAATTGAATCAGTCTTAGTGAAAATTTTGGCGAAACCCTCACGAAAGGAGTATTAACGTGACATTCACTCTTACCTAAAAATTCTATTGACTCTTTTGCTGAGCTTGCAGATTCATTTATAAAAGCACATGCGGAAGCCCAAAAAGTAGAAAAGAGAATGGAAGATATCTTCAAAGTAAAGCAGAAAAGCACGAAATTGCTCAGAGAATTAGTAGATAGATTCCAGCGGGAGAGGATGATGCTACCACGTGTGCCTGATAACTAGGCAGCTATGGTATTTTCAAGTAATCTGAATAAGAAAAGTTCAGAAGCCACGAGAAGATTAAAAGAAAGTCTGCAGGAGTATAGATGACTTTTGTGAAAGAATTTATGCCTTAATTTCTATTCTTGAAAAGCATGCTTATTTTCCTTCTATGCAAAAATGTTGGATTTAATATTGCTTGAGCTACCTTTTTTACCATTATTATTCTGTTATTGTTGTAATTAGGTATTAGAAATGAGTTTTGGACTTTAGCTTTCAGCCCGATGTTAGACTTGCTACTTATTGAGTACATGAGGTCGGTTGTACTCATACTACACTCTGTACTTTATATGCCGATCCAAGTGCTGTCAATGGGAGTGATTGCTAGGGCATGACCGGTGTCAACTTGGGAGATTTTGAGGTAGTTGATGTTCCGTTCGCAGGCCTTGAAGTCCCTTTTCTGTCGGTTATTACAGTTCTATCTTTCAGACAATTATATTTTGGGAGCAGACTTCGTATTTAAACTGTGTAGTGCTCATGTGCTTGTTGACACGAGATCAATAGATGGGTTTAGTTGTATTATTGCTATTGGCTTCCATTATTTATGATTAGTCAACTGTTTAGACTATTTAATTATGTGAATTGAAATTATTCATGCTTATTGATTGTTGGCTTGCCTAGCACGCGATGATAGGTGCCGTTACGACTCCGGTATAAGTTTGGGTCGTGACACACTGCGAACTTTCCTTGATTGTTTTCTTTACCATCAAGCATACTGTTTAAAGTTAGTCTCTTTCTCGTTTGTACTTGCTTCTTCGGTGCACCTTTGTAATTCTCCAAACTCGGGTATGCACCATTGAATATGAACTTTTTACTTCTTTCGCTCGCTATTTTGTCCATTATTTTCTCATGATTAACTCATTTATCTTTAAGCTAATTTCAACTTTGCGCCATTAGTGTCTATTCATCTAACTGGTGGATTTTGGTATCCATATTTTCGATCTCCAGAATTTCAGTCAATGTCATAAGTTGACGGAGAGTTTAACTTTAGGCCATGCCCCTATCCAACTTCTGTCATCCTCTCTTCATTTATTGCTTCCTTTTTTCTCCATTTATTGTTTCATGTTCTAGTTAGATTTGATATGCACTGTAATCTTCCTTTCCAAGCCAGCCATACTCTAAGTAACTTTTCTATTCCCATGTCCAGATGGTGCAAAAAGGCAATGATACACTAGTAGCTAGAAGCCTAAAAAGCCATTATTATAACGACCCGACCGGCTGTTTTGTGTAATTTTGCCCCGTTGCCCCTTTTTATGCTTCACACATGTGTGTTTATGACTCTATGACTTGTGGGTAGGTTAGTTTCATTTCGAAAAACTTTCGGGTTGATTCGGGCCCTTTGATTCTTAACTTAGAAGTTTAAATTAAAAAATATTGACCAAACTTGAACTTTTGTAAAAACAACCCCAGAACTGTGGTTTGATGGCTCCGATAGTTTCGTATCGTGATTTCGAACTTGGGCGTATGCCCGGAATTGATTTCGAAAGTCCGTAGGTTGATTTGTGTTGATCTGCAGAAATTTGGAAATTTGAAGTTAGAAAAGTTTGACCGTAGATTGACTTTTAGATATCGAGCTTAGAATTTAATTTTGGGACTTGGAATAGGTCCGTTATGGTATTTAGAACTTGTTTGCAAAATTTGGTGTCGTTTGGAGTTGATTTGATATGATTCGAACGTTTAGTTATAACTTCAGAAATTCTTTAACTTTACTTTGAAATTCATGTGTTTTAATGTTAGATTCGTAGTTTTAGATGTTATTTTTATGTTTTGATCGCGCGAGCGAGTTCGTATGATATTTTTAGACTTGTGTGGATGTTTGGTTTGGAGCCCAGAGGGCTCGGATGAGTTTCGCACATGTTTCGAAATGGTTATGAACTGAAATTGGACTACTGGTGTTGCTAGTGCTCAGGTATCGCAATTGCGAGCACCAGCATTGCAATTCGAAGGTGACTGTGGGGGCTCAGATGTCACAATTACAGCTTCCCCTTCGCAATTGCGAAGATTGCCAAACTTTGCCTTAGTTCGCATTTGCGAACATTTGTTCGGTTTTGCGATACCCTCCAGTTCACAATTGCGATGATTTCTGAGGCTTTCAGGGTTCGCAAATGCGAGCCCTTGTCTGCAATTGTAAGGGTTTGAAAATGCGAACCCTGTATCGCAAATGCAATATTTGCAGCTGGTACAAGGGGTCGGGAGACAGGATTTTTGAAAATATTCTCTCATTTTTGAACTCTAGACTCGGTAGGAATTTATTTGGACAGGGGATTTTCACCTACAAGTTTGTGAAACTTTTTCAAGTTTTTGAAAAATATGAATTTGATTTTTGAAAGTCGATTTGGACTCGGATTTTGAAACTAACTACATATATGAACTCGTGAGGTCATGGGTAGTCAGAATCTACCATTGGACTCGGGTTTTGACCGGGCGAGCCTCGAGTTAACTTTTGTTGACTTTTTCGGAAAAGTGTAAAGATCGTAACTTTTTCTATTGTAATTGATTTGAGCCGTGTGGAGGCAAATGTTAGGAGAAAGCTATTTTCGAGTATTAAAATGGCCTAATTGAGGTAAGTATCTTGCATAACTTTGTGGGGGGAGGCGGGGAAGGAACTACCTCTTTGGATTTGGGATTGATTGTGTCTTTTGTGCTTGTTAAAGCCGTGTACACAAGGTGACGAGTGGGTACACGGGTTGTACATAGTAATTGACCGGTTTAAGCTATTTAGACTATTTCCCTGCTTTAATTGCAATGTCATATCGTGTTCTAAATTATCATAGTCAATCTATCCTTATTAGTGTTAGTCTATCCTTACATGCTTTAATTGATTTGTTTAATACTTGGTCTACATCCTACTTGATAAATTTCTCTCATGCTTTAGTTGAACTTGTTGTCTCTTTTATTGTTACATGCTATCTCTTCATTGTTAATTATCATTATTTGAAGTTATTGATCGTGTTATCTTCTTCATTATTGATTATCTTTACTTGGAGTTATTGTTCATGTTATCCCTTTCCTTGTTGATTTCCATTATTTGAAGTCATTGCTATACGTTATCTCTTCCATTGTGAGTTATTCTTATTTAATATCGTGGTTATACATTATCTCACTGTATAGTTATTGGTGTTGAAGTTGTGAAAGTCATTATCACGTTGAGGCAAAATTATTGTTGTTGAAATATCTTACTTGTTGAGCATTTTAAATTCATTGTTGTTATTGTTGATATTCTTGTACCTATTGTGGTGGAGCCATGAGCTATTATTGTGAAAATATTGATATTGTTGATTGTTGGCAAGTTGTGATATATGTGAACTTATGGTGCGAGTTGTAAGTGTGATGTGATATTGACGTGCATGCGAAAGTTTAAGGCTTGGGGTTAATGTGCATGCGATAGTATAAGGTGGGACTTATGTGTGTGTTACTTGTAAGGGAACTACGTGAAGCCACGCGACGTCATAAGGGTGGCTAAAGTGTGTGTACCTATTTCGAGAAAAACTATTTTCAAAACCTATTTCAAAATGTAAGGCTCACGTGGCGGTATAAGGAAATATTGTGACTGAGATTGTGAATTGTGAATACGAGTTTGTACCTCGATTGTGATTCTTAGTATATATACACGAGGCGGTACCTCGGTGGTAATTCTTAATGTACACGAGGCGGTACCTCGTTGTGATTCTTGTTGTTTTATTTTTCCTATTTTTGTTAGTTATTGTCTGTATATGGTCATTGTGGTTCTCTTTAATAGATATCTGTATGTTATTTCTGTGCTTACAATTCCGGTATTTATTCATGCTGTTAACTGTTCGCATCAACTATTTATCTGTTTTCCATTATTTATTCTTATTGAGTTTCATACTATTTATTTATATCATAGTAGGTGTCATGACCTGGCCTCGTTACTACTCTACTGCGTTTAGGCTTGATACTTACTGAGTACCGTTATGGTGTACTCATACTACGCTTCTGCATATCTTTTTGTGCAGATCCAGGTACGTTTTTCCGTGCCGGTCATTAGTGATCATCTGTTAGCTGCTTTACAGAGACTTCAAGGTATGCCTGCTCGGTGTCTGCAAGACTCGGAGTCACCTTTCTTTACTTTTACTACTGTCGTAATTTTCATTCAAACAGTGATGTAGTAGACACTCTAATATGACTCTATAGAGCTTATGACTCAGTTCCACCGGTCTTGGGGAGTGTATTATTTTTTATTCTGTTTTTCAGAAGTTTACATCTGTTACTCAGCCTTATTTTAGTATTTTGTTAATTATTTCCGTCAAGTTATTATTAACTGTTAGGCTTAACTAGTCGTCGAGACTATGTGCCATCACGACATCCTACAGAGGAAAATTAGGGTCGTGACACGTTGGTATCAGAGCTCTAGGTTCATAGGTGTTATGAGTCATAAGCAGGTTTAGTAGAGTCTTACGGATCGTTACGGAGATGTCTGTACTTATATTTGAGAGACTACGGAACTGTTAGAAAAATTTCACTTCTTGATTCCTTATTGTGCGAATTGGTTGACTTCGAAAGCTGAATCTTTGACTTTCTATTCTCTCATATGGTGAGGACAAGCACTGATGGATCTGACGATTAGACACCCGCGCGCCTTACTAGAGCCGTGAGAGGCAGGGGCCGGGGCAGAGGCCGGGGAGGGGCACGTGGTACAGCCAGAGCACCTGTCCGAGCTGCGATAGAGGAGCCACTAGTAGCTCCAGTTGGGGGGACAGGCACCCGAGGAGCCTGTTGCCACCCCTGCACTACAGGAGACCCTCGCACAGTTCTTGAGCATGTTTGGTACTCTAGCTCAGGCAGGGTTGATTCCACTTGCACCAGCCACATCTCAGGCTAGGGGAGGATCTCAAACTCCCGCGGCCCGTACTCCAGAGCTGTGGGTCCATGTTGATCAAGTCCCAGATGTTATACCAGTACATACTCTTATTCCGGTTCAGCCCGCGGTTAGGGCAGAAGCATCTGAGGAGGAGCAGCTCAGACTTGAGAGGTTCAAGAAGTATCACCCTCCTACTTTCAGTTGTTTGGGTTCAGAGGATGCACGTGGATTTCTAGAGGAGTGCCACCGTATTCTCCGCACCATGGGTATTGTGGAGACGAGTGGGGTTGCTTTTACTACATTCCAATTATAAGGAGCAGCATATTAGTGGTGGCAAGTGTACGAGGAGGGTATCCCAGCCGACGCAGCTTCACTTACATGGACTCGGTTTTCAGAGTTGTTCTTGAGAGAGTTTATTCTTCAGACCCTTAGGGATAGAGTGCGAAGTCTGAGCAACTGCGCCAGGGTACTATGACAGTGTTGGAGTATGTTGTCCGATTTAGTGACTTGTCCAGACATGCACCTGCCTTGGTTTCTACAGTCAGAGAGCGAGTCCGTCAATTTATCGAGGGGCTCAACTATGGTATTAGGTTCGAGAGTTCGAGACAGATACCCCATATCAGCAGGTGGTAGAGATTACATGGAGGTTGGAGTGCATGTGGGGCCGTGATAGAGAGGACAGTGAGGCCAAGAGGCCTCGAGGCACTAGATGATTTAGTGATGGCCACGTTGTAGTACAGCCCGTCATGGTAGAGGCTATGTGAGTCGTCTAGTTCACTAAGCACTTCTAGCTTCTAGTGGTGCTCCGGTTGTTCCCAGGTCTTAGTTTGCACACTTTGCTCAACCACTTTATAATGCACCTCCGGCATGGGGTGCCTTCAGCGGTCAGTCTAGCCGACTAGGCCGGAACCAGTCCCAACAGCCATGCCCACCGAGAGCTTGCTTTAACTGTGGTGATACCCGTCACATGGTTAGAGACTGCCTAGACTCAGGAGGGGTGCACCTCCACAGACTACTTAGGCTCCACGGATTCAGTCAGGTCCACAGAATTCTCAGGCCATGATTGCTGCCCCAGTTGCCGCTCTACCCGCACAACTAGCTAGGGGTTGGGGACGGGCGGGTAGAGGTCTCCCTAGAGGGGGAGGCCAGGCCAGATTCTATACTTTTTTGGGTAGGACAGAGGCAGTTGCTTCAGATGTTCCATCTTACATTGCTCTGTAATTGGATATATCTCGTGATTCTTTGAGTTCTTCTATTTATGTGTCCACGCCTGTGGGAGATTCTATTATTGTGAGCCGTGTGTATCGGTCGTGCTTAGTTATTATTGGTGGTTTTGGGACCAGAGTTGATTTATTGTTACTTAGTTTGGTAGACTTTGATATTATCTTGGACATGGACTGGTTGTCGCCCTATCATGCTGTCCTGGATTGTCACGCCAAGACTATGATATTGGTTATGCCAGGGTTGCCATAGTTAGAGTGGAGGGATGCTTTAGAATATGTTCTTAGCAGGGTTGTGTCATTTCTAAAAACTCATCGGATGGTTGAGAAGGGGTGTGATGCTTATCTAGCCTTTGTGAGAGATGTCAGTGCTGATACGCCTACCGTTGAGTCAGTTCTGGTAGTAAGAGACTTCCCAGATGTATTTCCAGCGGATCTTCCGGGCATGCTGCCCGACAGAGATATCCATTTTGGTATTGAATTGTTTCCAGGCACTCAACTCATTTCTATTCCACCATATCGTATGGCCTCAGCGGAGTTGAAGGAGTTAAATGAGCAGTTGCAAGAGTTGCTTGATAAGGGATTCATTAGGCCTAGTGTGTCATCGTGGGGTGCTCCGGTCTTGTTTGTGAAGAAAAAGGATGGTTATATGCGCATGTGTATTGATTATTGGTAGTTGAACAAGGTTACAGTGAAGAACAAGTATCCACTGCCACACATTGATGACTTATTTGATCAGCTACAGGGGGCCAGAGTGTTCTCAAAGATTGATTTGCGATCAGGTTATCATCAGTGGAAGACTCGGGATCCAGATATTCCGAAGACTGCCTTCAAGACTCGGTGTGGTCACTACGAGTTCCTTGTGATGTCATTTGCGCTGACCAACGCCCCAACAACATTTATTCACCTGATGAACAGTGTATTCCAACCATATCTTAATTTATTCATCATTGTATTTATTGACGACATCTTAGTATACTCCCGCAGTCGGGAAGATCATGAGCAACACCTGAGGATCATGCTTCAGACCTTGAGAGAAAAGAAGTTGTATGCAAAATTCTCAAAGTGTGAATTCTGGCTTGATTCGGTGGCACTTTTGGGTCATGTGGTGTCGGGTGACGGGATCAAGGTAGATCTGAAGAAGATTGAAGTAGTGCATCGTTGGCCCAAACCGTCTTCAGCCACTGAGATCTGGAGTTTCCTTGGTTTGGCCGGGTATTATCATCGTTTCGTAGATGGTTTTTCATCTATTGCTGCACCTATGACCAGATTAACCAGAAGGGTGCTCCTTTCAGATGGTCCGAGCAATGTGAGGCAAGCATTCAAAAGCTCAAGACTGCTTTGACTACTTGCCTAGTACTGGTGTTGCCTATGGGCTAGGGGTCTTATACTGTGTATTGTGATGTGTCACGTGTTGTCCTTGGTGCGGTGTTGATGCAAGATGGTAGGTTGATTGCCTACGCGTCTCGACAGTTGAAGACCCATGAGAAGATTTTCCCGGTCCATGACTTGGAGTTGGCAGCCATTGTTCACGCATTGAAGATCTGGCAACATTATTTGTACAGTGTCCCTTGTGAGGTCTTTACCGACCACCGGAGTCTATAATATCTGTTCAAACAGAAAGATGTTACCTTGCGGCAGCGGATGTGGTTAGAGTTACTTACGAACTATGATATCACCATTCTATATCACCCCAGGAAGGCTAATGTGGTGGTTGATGCCTTGAGTCGAAAGGTAGAGAGCTTGGGTGGTTTAGCTTATCTACCGGCAGTGGAGAATCCATTAGTATTGGATGTTCAAGCCTTAGCCAACCAGTTTTTTAGATTGGATATTTCGAAGCCTAGTCGAGTTCTTGCTTGCATGGTTTCTTGGCCTTCTCTATATAATCGTATCAGAGAGCATCAGTATGATGACCCCCATTTGCTTGTCCTCAAGGACACGGTTCAGCACGGCGATGCTGAGGAGGTTTCTATTAGAGATGACGGAGTGTTACCGATGCTGGGCCGATTATGTGTGCCCAATATGGATGGGTTACGTGAGTTGATTCTTCAGGATGCCCACAGTTCACGGTACTTCATTCATCCGGGTGCCGCTAAGATGTATAAGGACTTAAGGCAGCACTATTTGTGGAAGAGGATAAAGAAAGACATAGTGGAATGTGTAGATCGGTGCCTAAATTGTCAACAGGTGAAGTATGAGCACCAGCAGCCGGGTGGTTTGCTTCAACGACTTGAGATTCCCGAGTGGAAATGGTAGCGTGTTACCATGGACTTCATTGTTGGGCTCCCATGTACTTAGAAGAAATTTGATGCGGTATGGGTGATAGCGGACAGGTTGACCAAGTCGGCTTATTTCATTCCAATAGTGACTACCTATTCTTCAGAGTAGCTGGCTCAGGTTTATATCCGTGAGATTGTCTGATTTCATGGCGTAATGGTATCTATCATCTCTGGGTACGTAGTTCACATCGTATTTCTGGAGAGTTGTGCAGCGTGAGCTAGGCACACGAGTTGAGTTGAGTACAACATTTCACCCTCAGACGGACGAACAGTCTGAGCGCACCATTCATATATTGGAGGATATGCTTCGTGCCTACGTTATGGATTCCGCGGGTTCTTGGGATCAGTTCTTGCCGCTTGTGGAGTTTGCCTACAAAAATAGCTATCAATAGAGTATTCAAATGGCTCCTTATGAGGCCCTATATGGGAGATGGTGTCGTTCTCCAGTTGGGTGGTTTGAGTCGGGTAAGGCTAAGTTATTAGGCATAAATTTGGTTCGATATGCCTTAGAGAAGGTCAAGTTGATCCAGGATCGACTTCGTACATCCCAATCTAGACAGGAGAGTTACGCAGATCGGAAGGTTCATGATGTTGCATTCATGGTTGGAGAGCGAGTCTTGCTTCGGGTTTTACCCATGAAGGGTGTGATAAGGTTCGAGAAGAAGGGCAAGTTGAGCCCTAGGTATATCAGACCTTTTTAGATCCTTGGGAGGATTGGTGAGGTGGCCTACAAGCTTGCATTGCCACTTAGTTTATTTGCAGTTCATCCAGTATTCCATGTCTCTATGCTCCGGAAGTATTATGGTGACCCGTCTCATGTTTTAGACTTCAGCACAGACCAACTGGACGAGGATTTGACTTATATTGAGAAGCCAATGGCTATCTAGGATAGACAGGTTCGAAAGTTGAGATCAAAGAACATTGCTTCAGTGAAGGTTCAATGGAGGGGCCGTCCGGTCGAGGAGGCGACCTGGGAGACCGAGCACGACATGCGGAGTCGTTACCCTCATCTATTCACCACTTCAGGTATATCCTTATGCACGTTCGAGGACGAACGTTTGTTTTAAGGGGGGGGAGAATATAATGACTCGACCGGTCGTTTGTGCAATTTCTCCCCGCTGCCCCTTTTTATGCTTCACACATATGTGTTTATGACTCTATAACTTGCGGGATTTGTTAGTTTCGTCCCGGAAAACTTTCAGGTTGATTCGGGCCCTTTGATTCACGGCTTAGAAGTTTAAATTAGAAAATATTGACTAAACTTTAACTTTGGTGAAAATGACCCCAGAACTATGTTTTGATGGCTACGATAGCTTCTTAATGTGATTTCGAACTTGGGTGTAACTCCAAAATCGATTTCAAAAGTGTAGGTTGATTTGCCGATATTTGGCAATTTGAAGTTGGAAAAGTTTAATCGTATGTTGACTTTAGATATCGAGCTCGGTATTTGATTTTGGGACTTGGAATAGGTCTGTTATGGTATTTTGAACTTGTCTGCAAAATTTGGCATTGTTTGGAGTTGATTTGATAGGATTCGGACGTTTAGTTGTAACTTTAGAAATTCTTGAACTTTACTTTGAAATTCATATGTTTTAGTGTTCGATTCATAGTTTTTGTTGTTATTTTTGTATTTTGATCACGCGAGCGAGTTCATATGATATTTTTAGACTTGTGTGGATGTTTGATTTGGAGCCAAGAGGGCTCAGATGAGTTTCGGACATGTTTCGGAATGGTTTTGAACTGAAATTGGACTACTGGTGCTGCTGGTGCTCAGGTATCGCAATTGCGAAGGTGAAAGATGTCGCAATTGTGACATCCCCTTCACAATTGCGAAGATTGCTAGACTTTTCCATAGTTCGCATTTGGGACTAGGGCTAGCATTTGCGATTCCCTCCAGTTCGCAATTGCGAAGACTCTATCGCAATTGCGATGATTTTTTAGGCTTTCAGGGTTTGCAAATGCGAGCCTTGTTCCGCAATTGCGAGGGTTCGCAAATGTGAATCATGTGTCGCAAATCCGATATCTGCAGCTGGTACAAAGGGCTGGGAGACAGAATTTTTGAAAATATTCTCTCATTTTTGAACCCAAGACTCGGTAGGAGGCGATTTGAAGAGGGGATTTTCACCTACAAACTTTGGGTAAGTGATCCTAATCTATTTCTAATCATATTCCATCAATATATCAATATATATTAGATTTTAACATCAAAATCATGTGAATCAAAGTGAAAATTTGTGAAACTTTTTCAAGTTTTTGAAAAAAATAAGAATTTGCGTTTTGAGAGTCGATTTGGACGCGGATTTTGAAACTAATCACATATATGAACTCATGGGGTCATGGTTAGTCGGAATCTACCATTGGACCCGGGTTTTGACCGGGCGAGCCCCGGTTTGACTTTTGTTGACTTTTTGGAAAAGTGTAAAGATCATAGTTTTTTCTCTTGTAATTGATTTCCCTTGCATTGTTTGATGATATTAAGTCGATTTTGGTTAGATTTGAGCCGTGTGGAGGCGAGTTTTAGGGGAAAGCTATTTTTGAGTGTTGAATTGGTCTAATTGAGGTAAGTATCTTGTCTAACTTTGTGTGAGAAAACTACCCCTTAAGACTTGGGATTGATTATGTCTTTTGTGCTATGTGAAAGCTGTGTACGGAAGGTGACGAGTAGGTACACGAGTTGTACGTGGTAATTGACCGGCTTAGGCTACTTAGACTATTTTCATGCTTTAATTGAAATGCCATATCATGTTCTAAATTCTCATAGTCAATCTATCCTTATTAGTGTTAGTCTATCCTTACATGCTTTAATTGACTTGTTTAACACTTGTTCTATATCCTACTTGATAAATTGCTCTCATGATTTAGTTAAACTTGTTGCCTCTTTTATTGTTACATGCTATCTCTACATTATTAAGTATCATTATTTAAAGTTATTGATCGTGTTATCTCCTTCATTATTGATTATTATTACTTGGAGTTATTGTTCATGTTATCCCTTTCCTTGTTGATTTTTATTATTTGAAGTCATTGTTATATGTTATCTCTTCCATTGTGAGTTATTCTTATTTAATATCGTGGTTATACATTATCTCATTGTTGAGTTATTGGTGTTGAAGTTGTGAAAGTAGTTATCACGTTGAAGCGAAATTATTATTTTTGAAACATCTTCTTTGTTGAGCATTTTACATTCATTGTTATTGTTGATATTCTTGTACCTGCTTTGGTGGAGTCATGGGCTATTGTTGTGGAAATATTGATATTGTTGATTATTGGCAAGTTGTAATATATGGGCACTTGTGGTACGAGTTGTGATTGTGATGTGCTATTGACGCGCATGCGGTGGTATAAGGCTTGGGGTTAATGTGCATGCGGCGGTATAAGGTGGGACTTATATACGTGTTGCGTGTAGGAGACTTACGTGATGCCATACGGGATCATACGGTGGGCTAAAGTGTGTGTAGATATTTCGTGAAAAAATTATTTTCAAAACCTATTTCAAATGTAAGGCTCACACGACGGTATAAGAAAATATTGTGAATTGTGAATACGAGGCGGTGCCTCGGTTGTGATTGTTGATATATATACACAAGACGGTATCTCGGTGGTGATTCTTATTGTACACGAGGCGGTACCTCATTGTGATTCTTGTTGTTTTGTTCTTCCTGTTTTTGTCAGTTATTGTCCGTATATGGTCATTGTGTTTCTATTTAGCGGATATCTTTATGTTATTTCGTGCTTACAATTTTGGCATTTGTTCATGCCGTTAAATGTTCGCATCAGCTATTTCTCTGCTTTTCATTATTTATCCTTATTGCGTTTCATACTATTTATTTATATCCTAGTAGGTGCCATGACCTAGCTTCGTCACTACTCTACTGAGGTTAGGCTTGATACTTACTAGGTACCGTTGTGATGTACTCATACTACGTTTCTGCATATTTGTTTTGCAGATCCAGGCACATATGCCCGTGCCGGTCATTAGTAATCAACTGTTAGCTGCGTTACGGAGATTTCAAGGTATGCCTGCTCGGCGTCCGCAGGCCTCGGAGTCACCTTCCTTTACCTTTACTACTGTTGTATTTTTCATTGAGACAGTGATGTAGTAGACACTCTAGTATAACTCTATATAGTTTATGACTCAGTTCCATCAATCTTGGGGAGTGTATTGTTGTTGATTCTGTTTTTCGGAAGTTTACATTAGTTACTCAGCCTTGTTTTAGAATTTCTTAATTATTTCCATCAAGTTATTATTAACTGTTAGGCTTACCTAGTCGCACCATCACAACATCTTACGGAGGAAAATTTGGATCGTCACAATTATATACCATATGAATGTGTGTGGGAATAAATGTGATACGGTCCCTACTATAAAGCAACTTTTAAAAGCTGAGAGCACATGGAATGAAGATGCTTAGCCTATGGAACTAACCTTTAGAATAATAGACAGAAAATATTGCATAGACATTTCGGCAAACCACTATAATCCATGATATTACAATCCCATATGAAAAAATATGTAGGGAAAAAGGCAAAGGCCAAACGGGAAGCACTCAACAAAATCTCACACTAGAATATGAATAGACAACTGCATAACACTTTGTGTTTGCTTCTGGGTCATGTTAGAATTCAGCAACATTGTACTATGGGCAACAAAACAATCAAACCACGTCTTTTTTTTTCTTTTTCTTATTGAAAGTAATTCTAAAGAATTTCATTAATTTAAGACAGTTATAGTTATGATCACCATCCATTGGGACTTTAGTTGCCAGCCCCAGCCCGTCATTAGGTCACCAACTTCCTATTTTATCTAGCAGGCACGTGTCGCGCTTTAACTTTGTGTAAGGATCATATGGTCCACATTGTTCTCTGAAGTAAGCAAGCACAAGCATGTATGCAATAGTTATCCAAATCAAGAACCAAAAAGAGAATGGAAAGGCTGGGCCTAAGCCTCCTCTGTTCTGCTCCATTCTGATGAAAATATGATTATGATGAGTCTTGAAAGTTGAAATTTTACACAGCCTGTCAAAAGCACCCAAATAATGGAGCGGTCACTTGGTCAGTGGGCACAAAATTAAATGAAGGCATATGCTGCAAACACATGCCATTGTCATTCCCTTGCCCACCCTGCACATGCTTCCTGTCGGTCCCATATCTACACAATCCCTCCCTTTATTCTTTAAATATCTCTAACCATTAACCAACTCAATATCTTACATCACCAAACCGTTATCACCTCAATAATCACAAACCAAAAGAAAGACAACTTTGGAAAACATAAGTACTATGGTATTGTTAAACAATCAGCAAGCATCTCTAACAACTTCTTAAAACCTATGATTTTGCTAATAATAAACTCTAATATTATTAAGTTATTACTGCGTGGAGGGTGGTTGAGTTGCCAATGTAACATATTGGAGATGTCGTGGGCAGGTGGTGAGGTGGTCGTTGGTAAGGCCGGCTGCCTGCATGAAGGAGTGTATTACCGTCGGACCGACGTACCGGAAACCTCTCTTCACCATATCTTTGCTTATGCTTTCAGATTTTGAGGTCTTTACTGGAATTTTGTTACAGGCCTTGTATTGTGTTGATATGGGCTTGTTGTTCACAAATCCCCACAGATACTTGTTGAAGGAACCGAATTCCTTCTTGATCTGTAAACAAAATCGAGAAATAATCAAATTAAACATGAGCATGTAAAAGTCATTAAATTGAGGTTCATATTTCATGGTAAGAATCACAAGCATGTAACAGTATGATAAGTTTAACATTTCTCAAATCAAATGCTTATTTAATAAAATGAGTTGTTCATTTTTATTGACCTGTATTTTGGATGGAAAGATATTAAAGGGAATTGTTAATACATGTATTACTTTCTTGTCTATGTCGAGGACAGATATGTTATTCTGATTCCATGTGGGGGCATGTGGTTAGGTAATTAAGAGGTGTTCGCTATATGCATGATCTGTCACTAAAAACACATTAATTAATTTGAGACAATGTCAACTAATCTATGCTTCCTACAAGGGTATCATAATGTCATGTGAATTGTGGTGATTATACAAATGTTGGAAACACTGAAAAGGAAAAGACAGTTCAAAAATTAATTAGTGGTTTTTGCAAAGCTAAAGTTAGGTGATTACCTCCAAGATTCTGTTAGAGTTGTCAACAGCTCCACGGACTTGGCTCAGCTCTATGCTATAATCGGCACTTGTTGAAGTTATTTTCCTTTCATTGTACTTTGAAGCAATTTCCGGATCAAATCCTGAAAATGCATCCCTGTATAGAAAAGCATGCAAAATACAGTTAAGATCTCTGAAGTTCTTAATGTCTTTCCAGAAACAAATGATAAACAGAGGAATTGTGCCAAGAAAAGAAAAAACCCACCTGAAATCTTGCCTTTTCTTTAATACTGAAGCCCAGTCTGATCCAACTTGTGCACCAGTTAACACCAACAATTCAAACAGCAGACTGCATATACACAATAGAGAAATAAATCCCAAAATTATACTGATATATGTCTCGATTACCACCAAAAAGAGAGGGGGAAGGGGGGTTGAAAGAAGGTTCTCCCATTGTTCCACTTTGTTAAGCATTATTTTCTTATTAGTCCATTTATTTCTATATTTTCTTTATTGAAAGCTTTTATAGCCACACAAATATTATGACATATTTGAGTTCAAACCTTTTGTACCAACACAAATGTTATCTCATGTTTCATAAAACAAATTTTAAAAATTTTCATTTTTTCTTAAACTCGGTGTCAAACTATGTCAAACAAATTGAATGGAGGGAGTATTACTTACTTATCATCATGTACAGGAACTCCCCGTTCCTCATCATGGTATTTAATATAGAGAGGGTCTGAAAACACAACAAAATAACAGAAAATTAGTTCCATTTGTAATTAGCATAACACAGGATCAATAATAACTCCTGAACAATTCTTTCTGGTTCATGTTCTTTTTTCTTAAAAATTAGAAGTAAAGTGAAAATTACCCGAATTAGCTGTGATAAAGCTGCATCTTTTTTCTTCTCGAGGATTGGAGTTGGTGGAAGCAGAAGCAGGAGAAGAGGAAAAGTCAGCTGCAGAGACTTTGCCTTCAAACTTAGCTGACTTTGTTCTTCCATAATGAGCTATTCTCATTTTCCTTTGGACTTGCATGTTGGCTACTTGTTCCCTTCTTGCTGCTGCAATGCTTCCTGGTGCCTCAACTATCAAAGAAGAAGAGCATTTCAACAAGGAATTTTCCGCACAAGGTATTCCACTGGAATTCTTGGACTTCTTCACTAAATATGTGGATTTAGTAGTGTCTTTTGGTGACACTGCTCTCTCAGCACTAGAATTCAAGCCATTAGGATTATTATCCCTCATAATTGCTGGCTGTCTAGGTGATTTGATTTTAGGAGAGATAGGAGGAGTTGTCACGAAAGGCTTTATTTTTGCACTAATTTTGTTGTTATTGTTACAATTAGTAGTACTTGGAGGAGAAATATCAATTCTTGGTGATGACAAAGGGTGTAATGCTGCAGCAGAAGAAATCTTGGTTGGTGAATTTTTTAGGGAATTGCGGCGTTCCAAGAGAGGGACTTGATTCCTATTTGGTTGAAGAACAGGGCGACCATTGATATGAGAGATGGTTTGTGTTGTAATATTATCAGCACTACTGCTCCTCTGCAATTTGGAATTAGATGAACACATCTTTTTAATCTATAAAGTACTTGACTAGCTTTGTTATTTTCTTGAAGAAGAATGAATGGAAGAGTGAAGAAAGAAAGAGCAAAAGAAGTAGAACAAATGAGAGTTGAGGTTAATGTATGGAGAAGGTGATCAATCTCAAAGGGATTAAGAGGAAGGAGAGAGTTTAGAAATAAGGAAAGAATGTGGGGGATTTTATAAATGCTGGAAGGAGTTGGGGGCATGTGATTTTTGTGGGGGGGGGGGTAGGGGGGTAGGGGGCCAGGAGAACAGGTATTAGGGGAAGTTGTTAACTTTGGAACGTGGAGGGGTTGGGGTCTAGCATACACACTCTCTTTTAGGGGTACTTTTTGGGTTTAAGGTGACCACGAGGGATGACAGTAACACAATCCTTACTCGTATCTGCATCTGCATTTTTCAGGGCTTAAAATATAGGTTAAGTTATTTTATGTATTCCGCACAAATGTACGAGTAAATCCCAAGAAATTGACCCAATTTATATTTTATAGGCTGTATCATATTCGATCTGAACAGTTACGATAATACTTTCAAAAGTGATTCTCAAAGGGAAAACTTAGGCTATTCAAGAAGAATCACAACAATTCCCCCAATGTAACGATCTGGCCGGTCGTTTTGAGTATTACAACCCCGCTTCCTCCTTTACTGCTCAAATTGTACTTTACAGTTATTGTGAGAATTGCTGGAGTAATTGGTTTGGGTCCGGTGAGGTTTTGGAATGAATTGGAACACTTAGTTCCAAGGTTTAAAATTTAAGTTAATATAGTGACCGGATGTCGACTTATGTGTGAACGACCTCAGAATTTAATTCCGATGATTCCAATAGCTCCGTATGGTAATTTTGGACTTAAGAGCGTGTCCGGAAAATTATTTGAAGGTCCGTAGTGGAATTAGGTTTGAAATGCCGAAAGTTGAATTTTTAGGAAGTTTGACCGGGGAGTTGACTTTTTGATATCGAGGTCGGAATCCGATTCTGGAAATTGAAATAGCTCCGTTATGTCGTTTATGACTTGTGTACAAAATTTGAGATCAATCGGACGTGAATTGATAGGTCCGGAGTCGTTTGTAGAAACTAGAAATTTCAAAGTTCATTAGGCTTGAATTGGGGTATAATTCATGGTTTTAGCATTGTTTGAGGTGATTTGAGGGTTCGACTAAGTCCGTATGATATTTTAGGACTTGTTGGTATATTTGGTTGAGGTCCCGAGGGTTCGGGTGAGTTTTGGATGATTAACGGATTATTTTTGGCCTTGGTGAGATTGCTGATTTCTGTTGCTGCATTTTTCGGATTTTCTCTTTCGCGTTCGCGAGTGGGCCCTCGCATTCGCGAAGAGGAATTTGTGGCAGGCAGGATTTACTCTTCGCGTTCGCGAGGAGGTCTCGCGTTCGCGAGGAGAAGCTGGGTTGTGCATCGCGTTCGCGTATGGGGTATCGCGTTCGCGAAGGAAAACATAGTGGGCATGGACTTTTGCCTTCGCGTTCGCGAAGAAGGGCTCCGTAAAGCATCGCGTTCGCGAAGAGCAAATGTTGGAGCTCGGATTGAGGCGATATTTGGGAGATTTTCAGAGAAAACAACTGGGTAAGTGTTCTTAACTCAATATTGATTAAATTACCCGAATCCATGGTTGTTTTTAGCATTTAATTGGTGAATTAAGTTGGAAAAATTTGTGAAAACTGTCTTGGTTTAATTTGGAGATTTGAGGGTTGAGTTGATGTCGGATTTGAGTAAAATTTATATGGTTGGACTCGTGGTTGAATGGGTGTTAATATTTTATAACTTTCGTCGGATTCCGAGACGTGGGCCCCACAGGTAATTTTTGGGGCGTAATCTTAGATTTTGATGAAATATTAGTATTTTGATATGGAATTAATTCCTATAAAATTTATGGGCTGAATCAAATTAATTGTGACTAGATTCGAGCCGTTTGGATGTTGATACACACAGAGTGGAATTGCTGGAGCATTGCTTAAGTTGCTCGACATTGGATTTGGTTTGTTCGAGGTAAGTAACTCTTCTAATCTTGGAGTTGAGGGTATGAATCCTGAATATATGTATTTTGTGAATTGTTGGTAGGTGACGCACATGCTAGGTGACGGGCGTGTGGGCGTGCACTATAGAAATTATGACGTAATTGTTTATGTAAAATTTTATAGTTAAATAATCTTGATATTTTCCATGCGATTTTATGTGTTAAAGAAATTGAGCTGAGAAGCATATTAGAAATCATGTTGAGGCCATGTGCCAGTATTATTGGGACCCTCAGAGGTCATATTGCTGTGAATTATTGTGTTAAATTAAAAATTCATACTCAGTCATATTCATTTTATTGCATATCATAACTCAGTTTTATGACTCTATTTTAATGCATATAAATATTTTGGGTCGAATGCCCTGTTTTACTGAGATGCCCGAGTGGCTTGAGAGGTTTATGACTGAGTGAGGCCGAGGGCCTGATTTATGTTGCATATTTATGGGATCGGGCTGCACGCCGCAGCATGTTGCATATTTATGGGATCGGGCTTCACGCCGCAGCATGTTTGATATCGGCTGAGGGCCTGATTTGTGAGGATGAGTGTGGATCGGGACTGCCCGCCTGCAACATATTTATGACTGAGTGAGGCTGAGGGCCTGATTTGTGAGGATGGGTATGGATCGGGGCTGCCCGCCTGCAGCATACTTTATGATTATAGCACGTGAGTTGTCCGTGCAGCACGTGAGTTGTCCGTGCAGATTATAGCGCTTGGGTTGTAGGAGCCTCTCCGGAGTCTGTACACACCCCCAATGAGCGCAGGTACCTACTGAATGCGAGTGCCGAGTGCTGAGTGACTGGGAGGCATGAGTGATTGTGAGGTATGCCTGAGTGGCAAGAGTGATTGGGAGGTATGCCCGAGTGGCAAGAGTGATTGGAAGGTATGCCCGAGTGGCAAGAGTGATTGTGAGGTATGGCCGAGTGGCACGAGTGACTGTGAGGTTTTGCCCGAGGGACTGTATATGAGTGATGTTCTGCCCGAGGGGCTATTTATGATCTTGTCATTGAGTTGCATTGCATTGGCATGCACACATGACATACATGCATAGAGATGTATTTTTTCGTCCTGTACCGCATCACATCATTCTTGATTTTTCACACATTGTTGACAGATGGGCATAGTGATGCATTTGTTTTTATACGGGTTATTCGGAAGGAAAATGAAATATCTTATTTATTATTGACAAGATTTTGGGATAAATATAGTTTACAAACTATTCATATTTTTGGCAACTCCAGCAAACGATTTGGTTTTTTTTTCACTGATGTATTTGAAAAAAAGAACTACTATTTTAGAAATTATGGTTTGGCTGGGTATTTTATCCCTGAGTTACTTCTGGCATTATTTGCTTTATGTTGTAATGGATTGTTGTGGACTATTGGTTTTGGACCCGACCTTGGTGGAAGCTCGTCACTACTTTCAACCTACGGCTAGGTTTGTTACTTACTCAGTACATAGGGTCGGTTGTACTGATACTACACTTATGCACATTGCGTGTAGATGTTGGCTGCTGTGCTCAATGGTTGCGGGACTTGAAGATGTACCTGCGTCCCTGTTGTAGCTGCCTTTTGTTCAGGGTAGCCTTAGATTTATAAAAGTTCTGTTTATGTATTATTCAAACAGACTATATATTATTTCATTTTCGCTTTGTATATTCTATTCTTAGAAGCTCATGATTTGTACTACCAGTTCTTGGGGAATGTATAAGGTTAAAATAATTATTTACTTAAATTTTTTTAATAATTGTTATTGGAATTGGATAGTTGAAAGTTGGCTTACCTAGCGGGTTGGGTTAGGTACCATCATGACTAGTTGGATTTTGGGTCGTGACAAGGTGGTATCAGAGCTCTAGGTTCATAGGTTCTACAAGTCATGAGCAAGTTTCTAGTAGAGTCTTGCGGATAGGTATGATGACATCCATACTTATCTTCGAGAGGCTACAGGGCATTTGGGATATATACTTCCCATTTTTCTTTTTTTATCGTGCGAGATTGATTCAGCTTGAGATATAAACTCTTTGAATTCCTTCCACGTATTCGTATGCGCACATGAGCGCTCAGTATCAGGTGTGCATCGCCGGATTGTGATTCTATGAACGAGGTTCGAGGTGAGTATTCTGTGTTTTGGTGATGGGCCAGTCTGGAGGACTTGAGGCCAGGTTTAGACCGCAGCTTAGGCTCGGTAGCTTCAGTTGTAACCTGTACATTTGGATTCATATGTCTGGTAATGACCCTACAGTGGAATTTGTGGCTCGATGAGCAGTGGAATGGCGGTATGATGGGTATGATGTAACCGCTGGATGTGTTAAGAGGATTTGAATGTGACGAGAAGTGTTTCCTTGAAATGTAAAGAAATGGCCATGGGATGCTTGATTTTCATTTTAATGTGACGCACAGTCTCGAGTATGAATGTTTTGAAGGATCTTTTATATTGCTAAATTTTGGGGTAAATTAAATTCTCATGTCTGGGTAATGAGTTTGGACACAGATTGACTAAGTGATTGCATAGTAATTGTGACTGCGAAAAGATATAACAAGATATCAGATTGAGGCTAAGCAGGTGGATTATCCCCTGCGGAGTAATCTATGTAGGAGTATTTCTTATGATGTGAGTGGAGAGTTTCTTTTCTGCCGACGGGGTGTATGGGTGGAGATTTGAATTTGAATCTGGCTGATAAAGTTGACTCGAGTGTCAAGAGAATAAATGCGAGCTTAGTGGATGATTGATGTATTTTATGGTTGGCGTTGTATGAGCTTGAGAATGATTTTTCGTTGAACCGACTGCGGTATTATGACAGTAATAGAGTGTGGATATTGCGAGTTATCTAGTGTTTAAATTTATGGCTTTGAGCCAAGTGGGGGAGTCTGCTATTGACAATTTGATTTCAGGGTTAGGTGTTAAATTTTAATTTTGGTCTGAGGCATACTTATGGGTTAGCTATGACTTGCAGAAGTTGAGATAGAGGATAACTCGAATAAGGAAATTTTTGGTTAAGGATTATATTTCACGTATGAGTAAATGAAATTTGCGGGATGAGTGAGTTGTAATTGGTGAATGATGTAGTGCGCACGGAGTATGAATTTGATATGTGGTGTTAAAGTAGAGTTACTTCTTTGAGTGTTGTGGTGCTAATGGGGCACGTGTCTTTTGGCCCATTTGGGCGGTGCAATTAGATTTAAGCAAAGTGGGTGACTCCCGAGAAGATTCCAGTGGGTTTGAGAATTATATATAGCAATTGAGAATGTTTCCGGACTTGTGTATGGATTCTACATTTTTGTGTAAGGAAGGTAAGAAGAACAATTTTAAATTCACATAATGTATTCTCAGAGTGAGTGTTGTAGTTGTGGTATTTTTGAAGGTGCTTAAGAAGAATACAATTGCTTATGGGTCGTAGGGCGTTATGGTTCTATGCTAATGTTGTGGGGTAAGTTGTGGTTAAAGATCATGGTATTTTAGCAAGACGAAGTATCAATCTGAAGACAAATTCGGAAGGGACATGGAGAAATAGGACAGCTTGGTAGTAGGTTGGATCAGTATGGTAATGGATATGATCGGTTCTTTGAGTACTTATGATGTGGGGGTTTTCTACAGGTGCTTTGTGGAAATACACCTGGACTTGGCGACCTGCGTGGCTTGGTCGAGTTAGAGGAATTTAGTTTTAAGGGCTTGATTATGTGCAAATGGATTCCAAAGTATTCTTGATGGTTTTTACCGGTGTGGAGAACGTGTTATGTATTGTGATTTTCTCCTGAAAAGAAGCAAGAGAAAGGTTTCTAACTAAAATGGTATGTAAATTATTGGTGACTCAAAGTTGATAATAAGATTCTTGTGCTTTTCACATGATAGCAATATAGATGTTACGTGTTGTACGAAAGCTAGATTTTCATGTACAAGGTGGCAGTACAGTCTTGAAGAGAAGGTAACGAATGTTGGACAACATGGACGGTTTCAAATAACTAGATAAATACTATTACTACTTGGTGTTGTATGAGAAAGGGGCGGACTTCAGAAGGCACATTGTATTTTTTTTCTTACGGAGGTATAAATTAGTATTGCGGTACTCACATGGTTGATAGACTGCTAATGTTCAAATATTATCAATTGGCACGGAAGGACTTTTAAAGTATTTCTCGTGGGATGATCATGTATGAGAGAGTTATTAGGCATTCGGGCGGTGGAGATGGAATCAAATATGGTGATTCGCGTGTTCTATGGATTTGGAGATTGGGAGTTCTCAGGAGCGGATTGTTTCATGGTTGTGGACTGTGAAGTTGTGGCCGAAGCTAGCCATATGATAGAATGTGTTATGATTCAGTCATTATGGATTTTCAGAAGAATTTTTATCTATTTGTGGGTAACCCGAGTTGATTTGGGGGTCCATAGGTAGGCCCAATTAAGATGTGTATTCTACACCGAGCCGGAATAGTTGGCTCCATACTGCTATTATTGAGAGATGTGTCATTTAGTTGATGTTGAACTTATTCTTATTCTCAAATGATCTGGGAGTTATTCCTTTATGCTACGAGGAGTTGTGATTCATTGGTTATGTGCACAGATAGTGCAGTTCTGTTTGAGCTTTGTAGCAAAATTTGAGTGTGATGAGTAATTGGGTATTGCATGATCGATAGCGTAATGGTTATGTCCTTTCAAGTTTTTGTGTAGTATTTTTGTCATTTGCCTCTCCGTCGTTATTAAATTGGAGTAGGGTGGCTCGGAGTATATAATATGAACCTCGTGTTAGAATCGGGTGATGGTCCTACGGTGTATGATGAATTTTCAGCGTTTCGTTGTAGAAGTACTTGTTAATATGGCGGGGCAGTTCTCTCATTTGAGTCATTTTCCATGACTGGGTACATTTGAATTGTTGCGTATTAGTGCACGGATGGCACGAGTTGTGGCTCCGAGTTATATTGGTGCGGTATGTTTGTGGAGTAGTTATGTTTAGTCATATAAGGTCATTGGACCTGGAATGGGTACTATCGGGTTTAATTTCGGTATATTCAGGAGTATAATATTAAAAGTCGACTCAGAAAGTGATTATGGTTTCGGTTGGGGCAAGAGACCTCCATGACTTGTTGGTCTGATAAAGGGTTACGAGATTCTGCATGTTTCTTTTATTATCAACAGTGTACGAAGGTTTTGGGATGAGGTTTGGTTCGATATGGGTTTAATACCAGTATGCGGTTGGTTTTGGAGTAGTCACTGCGATCAGGAATGGTGCTACGAGCATGCGAGTTGTGTAATATGCTGGGTGATTATATCCGTGGTTATAGTTATAGCTCGATGTAGCTTATTCGGACTTATACAGTGTGTAAATGTAATATTCGTGTCTTGAAAGAAATTTTAAAGGTTGGAAATTAAACTCCAAGGTTTATGGGCTAAGGTTAAATTAATGATTTTCAGTTGCATTGTGTAGTCAAGCCTATGTGGGATAGGGTGACGTGGGTTCACCCCCGAGTACGTGTGTGGTAAGATAGAACAGTGATTTGATGGCTTGGAAACAACTCTTGGCACGTTCGAGGACGGACATATGTTTAAGTGGGGGAGAATGTAACGATCCGGCCGGTCGTTTTGAGTATTACAACCCCGCTTCCCCCTTTAATGCTCAAATTGTACTTTACAGTTGTTGTATGAATTGCTGGGGTAATTGGTTCGGGTCTGGTGAGATTTTGAAATGAATTGGAATACTTAGTTCCAAGGTTTAAAGCTTAAGTTAAAATAGTGACCGAATGTCGACTTATGTATGAACGACCTCGGAATTTAATTCCGATGATTTTAATAGCTCCGTATGGTTATTTTGGACTTAGGAGCGTGTCCGGAAAATTATTTGGAAGTCCGTAGTGAAATTAGGCTTGAAATGCCGAAAGTTGAATTTTTGGGAAGTTTGACCGGGGAGTTGACTTTTTGATATCAAGGTCGGAATCTGATTCTGGAAATTGGAATAGCTCCGTTATGTCGTTTATGACTTGTGTGCAAAATTTGAGGTCACTCAGACGTGAATTGATAGGTTCCGGAGTCGTTTGTAGAAACTAGAAATTTCAAAGTTCATTAGGCTTGAATTGGAGTGTAATTCATGGTTTTAGTGTTGTTTGAGGTGATTTAAGGGTTCGACTAAGTCTGTATCATGTTTTAGGACTTGTTGGTATATTTGGTTGAGGTCCCAAGGGGCTTGGGTGAATTTTGGATGTTTAACGGATCTTTTTTGGCCTTGGCGAGATTGCTGATATCTGTTGCTGCATTTTTCGGATTTTCTCTTTCGCGTTCGCGAGTGGGCCCTCGCGTTCGCGAAGAGGAATTTGTGGTAGGCAGGATTTACTCTTCGCGTTCGCGAGGAGGTCTCGCGTTCGCGAAGAGAAGCTGGGTTGTGCATCGCGTTCGCGTATGGGGTATCGCGTTCGCGAAGGGAAACATAGTGGGCATGGACTTTTGCCTTCGCGTTCGCGAAGAAGGGTTCCGTAAAGCATCGCGTTTGCGAACAGTGTCTCGCATTCGCGAAGAGTAAATGTTGGGAAGCACATTTTGTGCTTCGCGAACGCGAGGGACCTGCCGCGTTCGCGAAGAAGAGAGGTCTGGACAGAAAGTTTAAGTTTAGAAAATGAGACTTCGTCCCATTTTCCATTTTTAACGATTTGGAGCTCGGATTGTGGCGATTTTTTGGGAGATTTTCAGAGAAAATAATGGGGTAAGTGTTCTTAACTCAATATTGATTAAATTACCCGAATCCATGGTTGTTTTTAGCATTTAATTGATGAATTAAGTTGGAAAAATTTGTGAAAACCCTCTTGGTTTAATTTGGAGATTTGAGGGTCGAGTTGGTGACGGATTTGAGTAAAATTTATATGGTTGGACTCGTGGTTGAATGGGTGTTAATATTTTATAACTTTCGTCGGATTCCGAGATGCGGGCCCCACAGGTGATTTTTGGGGCGTAATTTCGGATTTTGTGGAATTATTAGTATTTTGATATGGAATTAATTCCTATAAAATTTTTGGGCTGAATCAAATTAATTGTGACTAGATTCGAACCGTTTGGAAGTTGATACACGCAGAGTGGAATTGCTGGAGCATTGCTTAACTTGCTCGATATTGAATTTGTCTTGTTCGAGGTAAGTAACTCTTCTAATCTTGGAGTTGAGGGTATGAACCCTGAATATATGTATTTTGTGAATTGTTGGTAGGTGATGCACATGCTAGGTGACGGGCGTGTGGGCGTGCACTATAGAAATTGTGACGTAATTTTTTATGTAGAATTTTATAGTTAAATAATCTTGACATTTTCCATGCGGTTTTATGTGTTAAAGAAATTGAGCTGAAAAGCATATTAGAAATCATGTTGAGGCCATGTGCCAGTATTATTGGGACCCTCAGAGGTCATATTGCTGTGAATTATTGTGTTAAATTGAAAATTCATACTCAGTCATATTCATTTCATTGCATATGATAACTCAATTTTATGACTCTATTTTGATGCATATAAATGTTTGGGCCGAATGCCCTGTTTTACTGAGATGCCCGAGTGGTTTGAGAGGTTTATGACTGAGTGAGGCCGAGGGCCTGATTTATGTTGCATATTTATGGGATCGGACTGCATGCCGCAGCATACTGTATATTTATGGGATTGTGCTGCACGCCGCAGCATGTTTGATATCGGCTGAGGGCCTGATTTGTGAGGATGAGTGTGGATTAGGGCTGCCCGCCTGCAGCATATTTATGACTGAGTGAGGCCGAGGGCCTGATTTGTGAGGATGAGTGTGGATCGGGGCTGCCCGCCTGTAGCATACTTTATTATTATAGCACGTGAGTTGTTCGTGCAGCACGTGAGTTGTCCGTGCAGATTATAGCGCTTGGGCTGTAGGAGCCCCTCCGGTGTCTGTAAACACCCCAATGTGGATAGGTACCTAATGAGTGCGAGTGCCAAGTGCCGAGTGCTGAGTGACAGGGAGGCATGAGTGATTGTGAGGTATGCCCGAGTGGCAAGAGTGATTGGGAGGTGTGCCCGAGTGGCAAGAGTGATTGGGAGGTATGTCCGAGTGGCACGAGTGACTGTGAGGTTTTGTCCGAGGGGCTGTATATGAGTGATGTTCTGCCCGAGGGGCTGTTTATGATCTTATCATTGAGTTGCGTTGCATTGGCATGCACACATGACATACATGCATAGAGATATGTTTCCTCGTGCTGTACTGCATCACATCATTCACGATTTTTCACACATTGTTGACAGATGGGCATAGTGATACATTTGTTTTTACACGGGTTATTCGGAAGGAAAATGAAACATCTTATTTATTATTGACAAGATTTTGGGAGAAATTTATTGTTTTCAAACTATTCATATTTTTGGCAACTCCAGCAAACGATTTGTTTTTTTTTTCACTGATGTATTTGAAAGAAAGAACTACTATTTTTGAAATCATGATTTGACTGAGTATTTTATCCCTGAGTTACTTCTGGAATTATTTGCTTTATGTTGTAATGGATTATTGTGGACTATTAATTTTGGACCCGACCTTGGTGGAAGCTCGTCACTACTTTTAACCTACGACTAGGTTTGTTACTTACTTAGTACATGGGGTCGGTTGTACTGATACTACATTTCTGCACATTGCGTGCAGATGTTGGCTGCTGTTGTTGCTGTGCTCAATGGTTGCGGGACTTGAAGATGTACCTGTGTTCCTGTTGTAGCTGCCTTTTGTTCAGGGTAGCCTTAGATTTATAAAAGCTCTGTTTATGCATTATTCAAACACACTATGTATTATTTCATTTCCGCTTTGTATATTCTATTCTTAGAAGCTCATGATTTGTACTATCAGTTCTTGGGGAATGTATAAGATTAAGATAATTATTTACTTAAATTTCTTTAATAATTGTTATTGGAATTGAATAGTTGAAAGTTGGCTTACCTAGCGGGTTGGGTTAGGTGCCATCACGACTAGTTGGATTTTGGGTCGTGACATCTAAGGAGAAAGTTCCTCTGGAATTAAGTCATTCGCTTTCTTAATAGTCCATACTAAAAGAGTTAAAAGGGATGGTGAGTGGGTTCATTCTATAGCATAAAATTCTGTAATAACAAAAACGTTGAGCTCTACTGCAGAGGCTATGGATGGCAAGCGGAGCGGTGCGGTATGGGTGCAGTGCGGGTTCTGTATAGAACCATAAAATTTTAACCCGCCCCGTCCCATCTCGCATGGAACTTCCACCCACATCCACGCGCACCACATACACACCCGTATCCACCAGCCCCGCTTTAGTTTTTAATTTTATTTTTATTATATTATTATTTTGTTATTTTGTTAGTTTGTTACTTTACAAATGTTTTTGGCTAAAATTATCCATGTCAGTTAAGAATTTACGTTTGAGTGCAACTGCTTTGTTTAGTTTCTCCAATATATTGCATAGGATTAAAAATAGACAAAAGTCTAAAAATAATAATAAGGATATTTAGAAATTAAATTCTTTATACAAATATTTTGAAGTAGTAAAATTATATAAAAGTAGTAAGTAAATATGAAACTAATTTGTATGCATAAAGATTTGAGTGGCTTCCATACTCCATTATAGATTAGATTCAGTACACCATGCAATAAAACAATGATAATCCTTGTAAATTGTTTGTTACGAATTACTTCTTAAAACAATTACAAATTAGGCTAATAAATTTAGGACCGTTTATTATGATAACCAGAAAACCTTTCTAATGCAGACAAACATATACTTTGACAGGAACACCAAAACTTAATATCGCAAAAGTAAACCGAAGATATCACTGAAATGTTGTAATTTTATAAAAATTTAAGCTCTAACCCCACACCCGCATAAATTTTTTTTTTTTTTAAATTTCAACCCACCCCGCCCCGCACCCGCATATATTTATTGCTTGTGGATTTTGGTCTACATTTACATCATCGTGCTCTTCTTCTATACGGAGTTACTCATATTGTTACAGGGCTATAAAATTAAGGTTGAGATTCAATTTCTGTACCTTTACATGCAGCTTGAATTACTGGAGAGCTACTGAAGTTTATGTTGGTTGTTATTTGGTATGCATATTTGCCTTGGCCTTTGGCATACAAAACTTGGCGCCTGGTTAGAGTTTTAGAGGTGCTACTGTAAGGTTTTACCCTTGACTTGTGGATACACATACCACAGTTCGTTGGAAGCTTGATGATTTACTTGATGTAATAGCTAGAATGCTCTTTGTAGTTAGTAGTAGCTTTAATTCTTTTAGCTTTGATTTTGGACATGTTGTAAACATTGGATCCTATTTTATTTTGGATTATACATATAATAGCTACTAGGCACGTTGCCTAGTGATATACTCCCTCCGTTCCTATTTATGTGAACCTGTTTAAGAAAAAATGAAGAGTTTTAGAATTTGTGGTTCTAAATAAGTCAAAAAAAGGCACAGACTATTTGTGTGGTTATAAAAATTTCTCATTGCTAAAAAACGTCTTTCTACCTTTCTTCCCTTTGGTTTTAGATATTGCTATTTAAGTTCTTTCTAGCCCATACAAGAGTTAGCAAGAACAGTATTTTAATGCCCTAGTCATGACTCATGAGACAAATCCGCTTATATTCGTGCGTATTATCATAGTCAACAAATACAACAGTTTTGGGCACAAAATACCGAATTAAGATGGCAGAGACTATTCTTAGACCTTTGAAGAGAGTACAAGTTAAACTAGCAGGAGCAGGTCAAAACCATCATTTTCTCTTTCTTGCAGGAAGAGTTCAGTATGTCAGTAGCACCATTAATCAAGTTATATAAACATTCCTCGGAGTGTCTGCAGTACTTTAGATAAACTCAGGCAACTTTGTGTGGAGGGAATCCTTTAACGGTAGGAAAATTCACCTTGTTAGATTGGTATACTATTTTTCTTCCAAATTCCTTTAGGTACAAATGACTTTTTTTCCAAATATATTCACCTTCACACCACTTTGGAAACAAATAGTGGTATTTCTCTTAATTGGAGAGGAATTTGCAATACTAAGAGGAATTTGCAATACTAAACCCACTGTAGATAAAGTAACAAAATGGTTCATAGGGAATAATGTAAGTGTTTGTTTTGGGGGAAAAGGGTCAAACTAGCACTATTTTTCGCTAAATGGTTTAAAATTACCCTTCGTTTACAATATGTGGGTCCCACTTATAATGCGTTGGCAATATATTATTGGGCCACATGGCTCATTGTTTCAGTTATTACATCCAGATATAATATAACCACCTCAATTATTTTGATCCACCCTAATTATATTCTAACCTCGGTTAAAAAATAAAAAACTTTAATGATAGAGGTAGTTTTGAAGCAGTAGTACCATTAATCAAGTTATGCAGACATTCCTCATTGTGTCTGCAATACTTTACATTAACTCAGGCAACTTTCTGTAAAGAGAATCCTCTAACGGTAGAAAAATTCACCTTGTTAGATTGATACACTGTTTTTCTTCCAAATTCCTTTAGGTGCAAATTGCTTTTTTCCAAATATATTCACCCTCACACCACTTTGGACGAAAATAGTAGTATTTCTCTTAATTGGAGAGGAATTTGCAATACTAAACCTGCTCTAAATAAAGTAACAAAATGTTTCATAGGGAACAGTGGTAGTGTTTGTTTTGTGAACTATTGGGGGGGCTGATAAGAAAACCTAATCTTGCCCTGCGACATCCCTAATCAGTTTGGTTATTTTACTGTCATGTAGTAGATGGATAATTCTGCTTTTTGTGGTTGTACTTTTAGTAATATTGTATACGGGTGGAAATTGGGGATAACGCATGCCCCAATTTTTCGGTGAATCAAACGAAGTAATATCCTAAATATATGGTATCGAAATCGAAGTTGGGAAGTCTTTGTATCGAGGCCCGTGAAAAGTGAACGGAATGCTCGCCATCGGACCTGATTAGACGATGCACCCCGGACTCGGGACAAGTTTTGAGACTTCGAAAAACACAATGAACAGTTATAAGCGACAAATAGAGGGTCGTGATATCCGCAACCGACCGAATATCACGGTACGGATCTCGCTCGATGACGGTTACAGATCAATAATTAACGAGAGAGGAATTTTTTTACCCTTTTTAGACTTGTACTAGGTATGAAACTCTCCTACTATATAAAGTGAAAGTTTTTTCTTTGATAACACACATTGTAACACACATACCAAGGCAATACGAATTCATTTTTCTGCTTTTTGGCTATTGTAAAGTTCTTACTTCATTGTTGTTCTTCATTCATAATTGGCTTCGAACCAAAGGTCCGATCGAGGGCACAACTACCGTCCAACCTAAGTTCGAATTGGGCCGTAACATTGCGACTGGTTTGATTATTCATTGTCTTTAACTCATTTATCCAATATTTTTGACTATTTGTGTTGAATAAATCCACATATCCTTAAAATCGCGTACATATTTAATTGTTATCCGTTTTAAGGGTAAACAATTTGGCGCCCACCGTGGGGCTAAGGATAATAGTGGTGATT
This sequence comes from Nicotiana tabacum, assembly GCF_000715075.1. NCBI lineage: Eukaryota > Viridiplantae > Streptophyta > Magnoliopsida > Solanales > Solanaceae > Nicotiana > Nicotiana tabacum. The sequence goes on from NC_134098.1 coordinate 22,546,032, forward strand.
TGATACAAATCTCTATAACACACTTTATTTTACGCTTATTCTTTAAAGACTTAATTTCAGGTTAATTTAAAAAATGTCAAATTCTCAGTCTACCCACTTGAACGTTGACGCTGAGTCTGGCAATCATGGAGAAAACAACAATCCGGTGCCTAGCAACGAGGTACCTCTTGCTGATCCCAACGGAGTCCCAGTTGCCGATCCGGTCGATGCTAACTTACAGGTGGCTGTGGATGTCAACCTGCCAACTGATCCCGAGAACAACGTTCATATGGGACCCCGACCAACGGCTCGAGAAGTGCCCAAAGGCGAAGGTGATGGGGTTAGCCTATAGTTAATCTTCGAAATATTGTAGGCTCAACAGGCGGCGATACCGCAGCTGCAGAATCAAAGCCACGCCCCAACAGAGTTAAGCCTGAACTGTCCCGGGAGAACATCCGAAGGAATGAACATATCACCGAGAGACCGGGTGAAGCTGAGTTCGGGGTTAGTCCCGAAGTAATGAAAATGCTTGAAGCATTAACGAAGAGGGTGGAATCAGATGAAAAGAATATTGAGGCCAATGGCAAGAAGATGGAAACATACAATTCCAGGGCCAGTCAAATCCCAATTCCAGGGCCAGTCAAATCCCGGGAACACCCCCGATATTAAAGGGGCCGGATTCCAAGAAGTTTATCCAGAAGCCTTTTTCCTATGAGCACGGCACCGAAGTCGATCCCTAAGAGGTTTTGTATGCCCTACGTCCCAAAATATAACGGAACCACGGATCCGAATGAGCATGTGGCCTCCTACATATGCGCAATTAAAGGGAACGACTTAGAAGATGATGAAATCAAGTCGGTGTTACTGAAGAAGTTCGGGGAAACTTTGTCCAAAGGAGAAATAATATGGTATCACAACTTACTCCCAAATTCCATTGAATCGTTTGCTATTCTTGCGGATGCTTTCGTGAATTCCCATGCCGGTGTCATCAAGCTCAAGACCAAAAAGTTGGACCTTTTCAAGGTTAAATAAAGAGACAACGAGATGTTCAGGGAGTTCATGTCTAGGTTCCAGATGGAACGGATGGACCTGCCTCTGGTCACAGATGATTGGGCCGTTCAGGCATATACTCAAGGACTTAACCCCCGAAGTTCCTTGGCTTCACAGCAACTAAAACAAAATTTGGTAGAGTACCCGGCGGTAACTTGGGACGACGTCCACAACAGGTACCAGTCAAATATCAAAGTCGAGGACGACCAACTTGGAGCCCCTTCTGGGTCTGTTTATCCCATCAGGGCCGAGTATAGGTCCAAGAGAGCCATCGATCATGAGCCAAGGCTGGTACGGGATCGGTTCCAACCATACATCGCGGATCGAATGGGAAATAGGTCCGGGCATCAGCGCACGAGGAACGAAAGGCAAGGCGATCGAGGGCCCACTAGCTGAGGTCTGATGAGGAAAAATGGTTTCGATAGGCTGCTCGGGGGTAGGGAAGCACAAAGATTATCAGAGTATAATTTTAATGTTGATGCTGCCAGCATCGTGCCGACGAGCGCAAAACACACACTTAAATATGCTCGCTAGTCGAATATAGTTTAATATAATATCGTATCCACATGGATTGAAGTTAAACAATATTTTCATAGTTTATAGCTTGATTGCAATTCAAGATGATCAACCGTTGAGAATTATGTGATTAAAACTAAAATTAACTAAGAGTCTACACTATTGATTAATGACAATCGACACAAGTAATGAGAAAAGAAGGTTATCAGTAGGGGAAAATAGGGTTTTGATAGGATAGGTGTAGATAATTATTTGGGATTTAACTCTAGATAATTTACTTCTAATGTTCAAGCGAGTCTCTCAAATTCACTCAGTTAATAGTTCAACCGTTTAGTAGAAACTCCTCTCTCGATTAAGTCTCAACCTCACAAGATGAACTAAATTAAGCTCGGTGAAGATGTGCAAGAATTCGTAGTGGATTGGTCTTTAGGAGAAACTCTCTTGATTATCCCCCTAACCAAGTTTAATCAACAATTCAACTAGCATCTTTCGATTACTAAGAAGAATCAATGACTTCAACCAACAAAATAGAATGCAAAAATATCACATATTATGCCTCTCTCGATTACATGAACAAGTGAATATAGATGCAACGATTAAAACATCCAAAACAATTCAATACATAACACTAGAGTTACAATCTACAAACAAATATCAATACACCAAATCCATCAAACCCTAAAAGAGAACTACTCCATAGATTTGGAGCAATTCATTACAAATATGTTTAAGTTAAAGGAAAACATAAAATGATCCAAATTAGTGTCTTGAGTGAGGATTGAATGATGAAATCCTTGTGCTTTTATTTTTCTCCACCTCCTCCTTAGCTTCCTTAGGTCTTAGATGTGACAAAAGTCCAGAAAATAACATTTTCCATGTATATATACCAAGTTGGGTCGGACCAGGACGAAAAAACCTTTTCCTGCGCGAAATAGGACATTGGCTCTGTAAAAATTGCACAGGCGTGCCGCATGCAGCGACGCGCTAGGCGGGGCGGCAGTGGGAAACTTCAGATAGCTTGTAATTTGACTGGAGAAGAAATTTGCACAAATGCGGTGCCCTACGTGCCGCTCCATGCGACGAGGTTTAGAAAATTCTCAGAGTACAAATGTTTTCTTAATTTTTGATATCCAGATGTGGTTTTCGACCCCCGAATGTGATCCCGACATAATCCCTTGGGCTTTTACTCAGACTTCAAAGCTCCAAATAGCTCGAATTCATTCTGTAACATCTACATAGATTGGAATCACTCCTACAAGCCATAAAACACACAATTAGTGTAAAACACTAGCGATTAAAGCTCAAACTCAATTAAAGTGCAGTAAATTAGAGTGCAATAAACGACTAAAATACGTAATTATTGCCTAACATCAATGCCCCATACTTAAACCATTGCTCGTCCTCGAGCAATCAAATTACACTCTATATAGACACGACCTTTTTAAACAATTCTCCTCATTACACCAAGAATTTTTAAAATAAACTAAGCACAATAGTGCAACATCTTCAACTCAAGATTTGACTCACAAACACCATGCATTTTTCACAACCCGCTCACTTACTCTAACACAGAGGTCAATGACATTACCCTTTCTTCATGAATCAAGTGCCCTCACATAATAATACAGAATAGTTCCACACACAATAATGTTTAAGAAAAATTAGGAACTCAAGATAGAGAGAATTCGTTCACTCTCCGAAACAATATTCATATGCCACAAAAGATGAACCATAGGCTTGCCCGTAGTGTACTACTCTACTAATTGCATTTATTCAGTCAAGGATCAAGTAAGACTTTAAGTGGTTGTAATGTAGGCTGCCGGACGGGTAGGATATATTTGGATATAAGAGTGACTAAACCTCTCTAAGTACTTTAATACATAATTAATCATTCAAAACCAGATACTTATGTCAAACCAAACTCCACCTTCACAATAATATACATTAACTCTCTACTTCTTTAAGCACAATTACATCAAGAGTTACCACTTATCAATGAATATTTTTCACCACAATACAACTATTTTTTTTCTTTTTCGATTCAAGTGGCCCTTACTTTTTCAAAACAGTACACCTTTATCCTTATTTCATTAGTTTCACTCAAAAGCCAAACCAACCACCCCACACTTCAACTTTTACAAAGTTTATAACAATTTCAAGTGCTCATGAGAGGTACAAGGTTCAAATAAATGGTCAATTCAAACAAAAGGGTAAGGCTTCCAATGTGGCTGCGAAAGAAACATGATTACATGCTCAAAGGGGTTAACTAAGATACATCACAATTAGGTGGGTACCATCATATCATTGGCTCAACAAAGAAATGCCTATATCACTTCCAAGACTGAATAAAACTACTGTTTCGCTTTGCAAACACACGGGGCAAGTTCTAGACATCAAATGCAATGCACAGAATAACATAAAACCTAGCACACACGTGGTACATAACTCACTTAGGATCGGACTCATCAAGACACTCTAGTCAAAACAGTTAAGCAAAGTCAAGATCATATAATTTAAGGTACTTATGCAAGAGTCACAAACTAAGCCTAAGAATTACAACTAAAACACTCGCTATTCTCAAGGTATAATAAAGTCAAGAGATATTGCATTCAATTCAAATCACAGCACAAGGATCCCTACTACTAACAAAAGTAAAAACTAACTAAACTCGATTCAAACAAAACCCTTGGCAAAGAACCGTTGCACAAAGAAAAACCAAGGGAGAATTATTACACTACCTAACAAAAGAAAATCTTTTTGGTATTTTTTCTTTGACTTACTCCCTCAAGAAACCTGTCGATGATATCTATCGTCGGGAAAAATCTAAAATTTTAAATTTTAATGGTTTTTTCAAGGTTTTTTTCTATCTCTAACTACTACAAGAAGAAACTAATACTAACATACATACAACATACAAATATCCCCCACCCCACACTTTAAGTTGTGGAATGTCCCCATGACACAATTAAAAAGCATAAGGTAGAGGAAACTTTTATGAATCTTTAGTTGGGGTATGAGTCGAAGTCGGGATCCATTCTTCTCGCCCGAACTAGTGCACACATCCATGCAGACAACTTTTTCTCAGCCTTATTGGGGGTACACCCCACACTTATCACTCTCACTTACTGTAGCTTTTTCTTTCGAGTTCTTCACTTTCCACTCAACACTTACAGCTGGCTTCTCCTTTTTCACCCTCATTTCCACATTCATCTCAAAAGTCACAGTCTCCTCACCCACTCTAAGCATGAGTTTTCTATCGTGTATATCCAGTATAGCTCTACCCGTTGCTAAGAATGGTCTTCCTAGGATGAGGGGGACCTCCTTATTCTCTTCCATATTCACCACTATAAAGTCTACAGAGAATACGAACTTATGTACCCGCACTAAGACATCTTCAACTATCCTCTTAGGTATCAAAGTTGTTTGGTCTGCCAGGTGCAAAGATATTGATATAGACCTTATCTCTCAAATATCATTCTCTAGCTTCCTGTAAATAGACAAAGCCATTAGATTAATTGAGGCACCAAAATCACATAAAGATTTATCAAAGTTAAGAGTGCCCAAAGAGCAAGGTATAGTAAAAGTCTCTGGATGTCCACACTTTTGTGGGAGTTTGTTTTGCAAGATTGCACTACAATGCTCTGTGAGATTGACCACCGAGGTCTCTTCTATCTTTCTCTTCTTTGTAAGGATCTCCTTCAAGAATTTAGCATACGCTGGAATTTGTGAGAGAACTTCTATGAATGACAAATTTACATTAACCTGTCTCAGCATATCTAGAAATCTCTCAAACTGCTTGTCCAGCTTTTCTCTATAGAGCTTTTAGGGAAAAGGTAGAGCACGGATGTGCTTGCTCTATTCATTAGATTCCTTCCTTCTTGAAGTATCTTTCTTCTTCTTTTTATCAGCTCCCTTCTTGCCTTTCTTCTTATTATCTACTTCATTTTTCTGCTTCTCCCCACTTTCTTTTTCAGGTACCACCTTTTTTGGATTGGAGTGGGATCCTTCACCACTTGCCCGCTTCTCAAGGTCACAACATTTACCGTTTCTTTGGGATTTCTCTCAGTATCAGCTGGGAGAGTTCCTGGAATTCTCTCAGACAATATAGTTGAAATTTGTCCCATTTGCTTCTCTAAATTTCGAATTGCTGCCGCATGAGCATCTAGCCTCTCATATGTCTTGACAATGAAGGCTTTCATCATATCTTCTAGACCAGGCTGATTGGATTATTGAGGCTGAAACTACTGCCTCTACTGATTTTGGAAGCCTGGAGCTCCTTATCCCTGTAATCTGGGGTTGTTTTGTTGCCATACATTTTCACTACCCCCGAGTGAACTCCATAAAAAATCGGGGTGGTTCTGGCCCATTACATTGAAGTTATAATTCCCTACACCATTAATTTCCTCAGTTGAGGCTTGACACTCATGAGTAAGGTGTCCTCTTCCACAAATATCACATGCTGCATGAGGTTCACTTTGTATTGAGGCTAAGGTCAACTTCCATATTTCTTTGGCCATGGCATCAAGATGTACCTGCATAGATGTATTAGCATCAACTTGGTGAACACCAGTTAATATTTTTCTTTCAGCACTCTCAGAGGGAACTGGTTTACATCTTCAGATAACTCATCAAGAATTGTGACTATCTCCTCTGGAGTCTTTTTCTTTAATAGGCCTCCAACTGCATTACTCAATGTTCTCTGTAAGGCCGGTGTCAATCCATCCCAAAAATCCTGGAATTGCATCTAGAGTTCAATTTCACTATGTTGACACTTTCGAACTAATTCCTTAAACTTCTCCCAGGCTTCAAACACAGTTTTAATATCTTTCTGGTAGAAGTTATGGATTTCTCTTCTAAACTTGCCCGTTTTAGCTGAGGAGAAATTATCAAGAAATGTCTTGGTCATCTCCTCCCATGTTCTAATTGATCCCTAGGGCAAGCTTCGAAGCCATTGTTTTGCATCGTTGTATTGAAAGGTGTTCATAATCTTCCCAAAGTCCATTAGATGGTTGTTTAGATCTTTATTCATCTTTCCTCTGAAGACACAATAGTTCTGAAGGGTTTGGAGCAACCCTTGCTTCAACACGAAATTGTTAGCTGCGACTGGAGGTGGTCTAGTACTCGATAATCCTTGGTTGTAAACCGGTCTAGCATAATCACCAAGTGGTCTCTCAACATCGGGAGCTATATTTTCGAACTGATCTACAGTCAAGGGTTGATTTTGAGCAATTCTATGACCCCTCTCTTCTTCATAGAAAAGTTGTGCATTTCGAAAAGCTGCTTCCTCAGCATCCTGTGCATCTTTTTCTCTTTGCTGGGCTGCCTCTCTTGCAGCCAAATCAACAATCATCATCTCCAGCCATAATTTCTTTGGTTGAGGATTGCCCAACCTTCTCTATATTCTCAGGGAGATTTATTTCCTTCCTCAACTGTCGCAGTTATTTCTCGATTTCTGGCTCGTATGGTAGCACTTCCTTCCCAGATGATCGAGTCAAGTACCAATCTAACCTGTAGCCTGCGCACAGTTAAAGAACACCAAATGTAAAAGGGGAAAAATAAAATAAGTAATAAAAAGAAAAATTCCTGAATTAGCACTACAAACTATTTCAAATACTATTGATTGCCAATCCCCGGCAATGACACCAAAATTGATGAGCGCAAAGCACACACTTAAATATGCTCGCTAGTCGAATATAGTATAATATAATATTGTATCCACAAGGATTGAAGTTAAACAATATTTTAATAGTTTATAGCTTGATTGCTATTCAAGATGATCAACAGTTGAGAATTATGTGATTAAAACTAAAATTAACTAAGAGTCTAAACTTTTCACTAATGACAATCGACACAAGTAACGAGGAAAGAAGGTTATCAATGGAGGAAAATAGGGTTTTGATAGGATAGGTGTAGATAATTGTTTGGGATTTAACTCTAGATAATTCACATCTAATGTTCAAGTAAGTTTCTCGAATTCACTCAATTATTAGTTCAACAGTTTAGTAGAAATGCCTCTCTCGATTAAGTCTCAACCTCACAAGATGAATAAAATTAAACTCGGTGAAGATATGCAAGAATTTGTAGTGGATTGGTCTTTAGGAGAACCTCTCTCGATTATCCTCCTAACCAAGTTTAATCAATAATTCAACTAGCCTCTTTTGATTACTAAGAAGAATCAATGACTTCAACCAACAAAATAAAATGAAAAAATATCACATGTTATGCCCGTCTCGATTACATGAACAAGTTAATATAGATGCAACAATTAAAACATCCAAAACAATTCAATACATAACACTAGAGTTATAATCCACAAACAAATATCAATACACTTTATCCATGAAACACTAAATGAGAACTAGTCCGTAGATATGGAGCAATTCATCACAAATATGTTTAAGTTAAAAGAAGACATAAAACGGTCCAAACTCGTGTCTTGAGTGAGGATTGAATGATGAAATCCTTGTGCTTTCTTTTTTTGGTCCACCTCCTCCTTAGCTTCCTTAGGTCTTAGATGTGTCAAAAGTCCAGAAAATAATAGTTTTCCATGTATATATATCAAGTAGGGTCGGGACCGGATGAAAATACCTTTTCCTACGCAAAATAGGATGTTGGCTCTGTAAAAATTACACAGGCGGGCCGCATGCGGTGACGCGCCAGGCGGGGCGGCAGTGGGAAACTTTAGAGAGCTTGTAATTTGACAGAAGCAGAAATTTGCACACATGTCACGGGTGTGGAAAGTTCTTAGAGCGCGGATAATTTCTTGATTTTGGATATCCAGACATGGTTCTCGACCCCCGAATGCGATCCCGGCTTAATCCCTTTGTCTTTTACTCAAACTTCAAAGCTCCAAATAGCTCAAATTCATTCTGTAACATCTACATAGCTCGAAATCACTCCTACAAGGCATAAAACACATAATTAGTGCAAAACACTAGCGATTAAAGATAAAATCAATTAAAGTGCAATTAGCGATTAAAATACGTAATTATAGCCTACCATCATGTGCCAGCCATCGGACGCATCAAGGAGACCAATTGGCCCCGACCATTGCAATCCGATCCTACCCAAAAAGATCCTAACTTGATGTGCAAGTATCACGACACTCATGGCCACAAGACCGAGGATTGCCGGCAATTGAGAGAAGAAGTTGCCGGGTTGTTCCATAACGGGCACCTCCGAGAATTTATGAGTGATCGAGCCAAAACCCACTTCAGGAATAGGTACGCCAACAAACAGGCCGAACAAGAGGAGCATCAGTACATCAACAATATTGTCATTGGAGGGGTCGATATCCCCCAAGGGCTAATGATAAAGCTCACTAAAGAATTTATCATAAGGGAAAAACGCACACGAGATTATGCTCCGAGGGAACCATTTCGTTCAGCGATGAGGATGCCGAGGGCATCGTACAACCACACAATGATGTGCTGGTAATATTTGTACTTATCAATAAATCTCGAGTTAAATGTATGTTATTGATCAAGGTAGCTCGGCCAACATCATCAGGTCGAGGGTCGTAGAGCAGTTGGGGTTACATGACCAAATAGTGCCGGCGGTCTGGGTGTTGAACGTATTTAATATGGCATGCGAAACCACTAAAGGGGAGATAACCCTGCTAGTGAACACCGCTGGGATGATCCAAGAGACAAAATTCTACGTGATTAAAGGGAACATGAGGTACAACGGCCTATTCGAAAGGCCGTGGGTTCACAACATGAGGGCGGTACCCTCAACCTTGCACCAAGAGCTATAGTTCCCTATGCCGGGAGGCGTCAAGATGGTCTACGGAGAGCAGCCGACCGCAAAGGAAATGTTCGTAGTCGACGAGGTAATCCTAGTGCCTGCGGTTTCGATGTCAAGGAACACGGAGCCGACCAGAAAGGAAGAAATTAAATAGCAATCACCGATTTTGGTCTCGACCAAATCGGAGGAACGAGGAGTAGACAAGGAGGATGATTACGGAGTCCCAAGATCGTTCATAGCTCCTGATGACACCGACGCCACCAAATCAATGGTTGAAGAGTTGGAGCACTTCATATTAATAGAACACCTACCGATTCGAAAGGTATACTTGGGCACGAAGTTAACCCCCAAGCTCAGGAAAAAACTCATTGATTTTCTTAAATCTAACATAGATTGTTTCGCTTGGTCCTATCTTGACATGACAGGGATCCCGCTGGAGGTAACCACTCATAAGCTGAGTTTGGACCCGAAGTTCCATCCGGTTAATCAGAAAAAGGAGACCGCAGTCCGAGGTCAAGCATATATTCATCAATGATGAGGTATCTAAACTCCTTAAAATAGTATCCATTCTAGAGGTTAAGTACCCATACTGGTTAGCTAACATAGTAGTAGTGCCTAAAAAGGGAATAAGCTAAGAATATGTGTAGATTACAAAAATCTAAACAAGGCATGCCCCAGGGATTCTATCCCTTTGCCTAACATCGATCGGATGATCGACGCGATAGCCGGGCATGAGATACTCTGCCTATTCCGGGTACAACCAAATTCGGATGGACCCGGCCGATCAAGAAAAAATTTCTTTAATCACTAAGTTCGGCACCTATTGCTATAATGTAATGTCGTTCGGATTAAAGAATGCAGTGCCACCTATCAACACCTACTAAATTGGATGTTTGAATAATAGATAGAGAAATCCATGAAAGTTTATATTGATGACATGATAGTGAAGTTCTTGCAAGTAGAGGATCATTTGAAACATTTGCAGGAGACCTTCGACATATTGAAAAAACACAATATGAAGCTGAACTCGGAGAAGTGTGCATTCGTTGTTGGATCGAGAAAGTTTCTCAGGTTCGTGGTGTCTAATTGAGGGATCGATAGCAATATCGACAAAATCAAATCCATAGTGGACATCACCATGGTGGATAATGTCAAGGATGTTCAAAGGCTAACTGCGCGTATCGACACCCTGAGTCGGTTCATATCTAGGTCCTCGAACAGAAGCCATCGGTTCTTATCACTGTTAAAGAAGAAGAATAACTTTTCCTGGACCCTATAATGCTAACAAGCTTTGGAATAACTCAAGCGGTACCTATCGTGTCCGCCCATGCTCCACACTCCGAAGGCAGCCGAACAATTGTACCTTTACCTGACGGTTTCCAAGGTGGCGGTAAGTGGAGTCTTAGTCCGGGAGGAAGAAGGTACACAATTTCCTATTTACTATGTCAGTAGAACTCTAGAGAGGCCGAAACAAGGTATCCTCACTTGGAAAAATTGGCGCTCGCTTTGCTAAGCGCCTCTAAAAAGCTAAATCCATACTTTCAATGCCACCCCATATGTGTCGGAACTTCTTACCCACTGAGGAACATCATGCACAAACTCGAGCTCTCGGGCCAATTGGCGGGTACGATATCGAGTATCGACCCCGAACTGCCATAAAATCTTAGATTTTGGTAGACTTCGTGGCCGACTTTACGCCGGCCTTAATACCCGAAGTCGAGAGGTAATTGCTATTATCCCCCAGGACCACTTCAGGAATCTAGATACCTTTTCAGGGACATTGCCTCAAATGCAAGGGTTTCCAGGCTCGACATCATATTAAAATCGTCTACGGGAAAATGTAATTAGGTAATCTATTCGAACCATGAAATTGACTAAGAATGAGGCCGAGTATGAGGCCATGATTGCAGGTCTGGAATTGGCTAAAAGCCTTGGGGCCGAGGTGATAGAAGCTAAGTGTGACTCCCTCCTCGTGGTAAACCAAGTTAATGGGACGTTTGAAGTAAAAGAAGAAGGGATGCGAAGGTACTTGGACAAATTACAGGTAATACTGCATAAATTCAAAGAATGGACCCTGCAACATGTACCCTGAGATTAGAACAACGAGTCCGATGCTCTAGCTAACTTGGGGTCGTCGGTCGATGCCGATGAATTCAGTTTGAGAACAGTGATACAGTCGGTGATAGAAGAAGGCCACACCGAAGTAAACTCAATGAGTCTAATTTGGGATTGGAGGAACAAGTACATAGACTACTTGAAGACTGGAAAGTTACCCTCGGATCCTAAAGAATCGAGAGCCCTGCGTAACAAGGCTGCCAGATTTAGCTTGGTCAAAGGGGCGTTGTTCAGGAGAACCTTCGACGGCCCGCTAGCCAGATGCTTGGGACCGGGAGAGACCGAATACGCCTTGAGAGAAGTTCACGAAGGCACTAGTAGGAACCATTCGGGGGCAGAATATTTGGTTCAAAAACTGATTAGGGCCGACTATTACTGGACCGAGATGGAGAAAGATGCGAAGGATTTCATACGAAAATGCTATGACTGCCAAAGACATGCCCCGATGATCCATCAACCGGGAGAAATGCTTTACTCGGTTTTGTCCCCATGGCTATTTATGAAATGGGGAACGGACATTGTCGGTCCCCTAGCATGGGCACCCGGTAAAGCTCAATTCATACTATTCATGACCGATTATTTTTTCAAATGGGTCAAGTCTCAGGCATTCGAATAGGTCCAAGAGGTCATTGACTTCATCTGGGATCACATAATATGTCGATTTGGGATACCGACCGAGGTCGTTTGCAATAATGGAAACAATTTATCGGCAACAAGGTAAGTAAATATTTTGAAGATCACAAGATCAAAAAGATACTATAAACACCTTATCACCCTAGTGGAATGGCCAGGAAGAATCAACAAAGAAGACCATACTTCAAAACCTGAAATAGAGATTTATCGGTGTGAAAGGGAAATGGAAAGAGGTCCTGCCAGAAGTCCTATGGGCGTACCGAACGACTTCAAAATCTAGAACCGGGGCCACCCTATTTTCATTGGTCTACGGAGCTGAAGCCTTAATACCAGTCGAGGTAGGAGAACCAAGCCTCAAGTTCTAATATGTGACAGAAGAGCCAAACAGTGAGGCTATGATCATGAGCCTGGATCTATTGGATGAAAGGCAGGAGGCCGCCCTTGTCCGGTTGGCCATCCAAAAATAGCAAATAGAAAGGTAGTACAATCGAACAAATAGCCTTCGACACTTTCAAGTCGGGGACTTGGTGTTGAGGAAAGTAACATTACACACCAAGAACCCGAACGAGGGGAAGCGGGGACCGAACTGGGAAGGACCATATTGAGTTGTCGTAATAACCGCCAAAGGCTCATACAAACTCGAAGAGGGAAACAGTGCATAACTAGCGAACAACTGGAACGTGGCACACTTAAAGTGGTACTATTGCTAAGGTATAAACTCAATTACTCTTAATCATGTTATAAATCAGACTAATATTGGTAGGTAAATGACCAAGGATGGATGTGACTATTACGTCTGAAAGAACACGTTGCACTCTTTTTTCCTTGAACCGGTTTTGTCCCAAAATGGATTTTCGTCAAGGTTTTTAATGAGGAAACAGTAAAACGTACTAACTTAGATTCGAATACCAGTTTCTAAGCGGAGTCAATGATCGTTGACTTCATATCAACATTATCTGAGCCCTTACAAGTTTGACCTCGAATACTGGGGGCCATTACCCCCAGATTAAGGTTTTTAGCAAGGAAAAATATAAAACTTTGTATGCTCAGCTTGGTGGTTAGGATTCAGTGTAAGGGCCAAACGATCGTATAAACCGTGCTCACATAGTCCACTCTATCCATGACACAAGTTTTTATGCACTTTCAATCATGTACTTTGCACAATGAGAAATGAAAGAAAGTTCCGCTTTGCTATTACACATTTTTTACTTCTTCGATTTCGGATTCTAGAGCCCACGGGCTACCCCTACTCGGGGACTATCGAGCCAAAGGGCTACCCCTACTCGAGGACTATCGAGCCCAAAGGCTACCCCTACTCGGGGACTATCGCTCGAAAAACATTTGGATGACCCAGGCTACTGAATCCCAGAGGCACCAAACTTATTAGGCGGTGCCCAAAAATAAAAGGCTACGGCCGCCCTATAAATACCTTGGAGACGTCCGAAGTTCATAGTCAGAAATTAAGGCCTTTACAAAAACTCAAAACCTACTAAAAGGGTACCCTCAACAAAAGCATCATTTAAAAATACGTAATCATCTTGTAAACCTCCAGTCGCACTGAGGTTTCGAAGCCACGAGCAAAAAACGTTTCATCGAAGGCATCAAAAACAATACATGAATAGAAATGCAAAAAGATGCTGGAAAAGTAAAAACACGGTATTGCCAAAAATATATATATATATATATATATATATATATATATATATATATATATGTGTGTGTGTGTGTGTGTATATTCCAAAATATATTTTCAAAGGCCCAATAAAAATGGCCTTAAAATAAACAAAAATCAAATATACATAAAGAAAAACGAAACTGAAAAAGTGACTACACATGCTAAAAGACACAGGACAATTATTATCTTGAGGAACACTCTCTTTTCTCATGAAAAAACCCTAAACTTGACGTTTAAATCTAGTTTGAGTGCTACCATGGCCGTTCCGGCCGGCGACCAGTCATCTTTTCCTGCTGGTCAGCCTCCTCACTCCCTCGCCCCAACTAATATAACAATAAACAACAATTCCCAGTCCCTAGATTATAGCAACATATTGAAACCTGCCGTCCAAATCAATCCCATGTAGTCGAACCCTACTTCAAAACTTAGACTCGAGCCTATACAATTACGACGAGCCACTGTTTTAAATAGAGAACCTTTCATCAAATTCTCAGAAGCCGAGGTTGATTATATGAACATAATTGAAGGCTTACAATATGCAGTTGTTGGAAAGCTATCTTATGGTTGGCCAGACCTACATGAATTATGTAGAATTATCCCAAGTCAATGTGGAATCAAACAGGAATATAGTGTTGGTTTCCTTCGAGATCGACATGACTTTATAAGATTGACGTTATGGGAAGATTTCATTAAATTTACATCAAAAAATGCTTATTATGTCAAAGACAAGGATGGCTATGAATATATCAGTTGCGACCATTAATTTATGATGCAAAATTCAAGGCCGGGGAAGAAACACCAATGGTTATGGCATGGATTTCCTTTCCAAGTTTGCTGCCTACATTCTTTGTAAATGAATTTTTGTTTTAATTAGCCTCGGCTTTGGGAAAGTCATTGCATCTTGACATGGCTATAATTAACAAAACTAGTCCTAGTTGTGCGAGAGTTAAAGTCCTAGTTGACTTGGTAGCAGGTTTACCTAAGAAGGTTCATATGGATATCGAGAATGAGGCTACATGGGAGATAGGGATTGAATGGGTGAAGATCAATTATGATTTTATGCCCAAGTATTGTAAGCAATGAAAAATACAAGGTCATGATCAGTTTGAATGTTGGCAACTTCATCCAGAGTTAATGGAGTCTAATGACAATTTGAAGCAGGCAGTTACTGGTAATGCTGGAAAACATGAACAAAATAAGGGTCCTTTAATGATCTTTTCAGGTGAAAAAGTTGTTGGTAATGTTGGTGAACAATGGAAGGAAGTGCGAGATAATTGTATCAAGAAATCTGTTCCACAGGAAGTAGCACAAGGCAACAATGGGAAATAAATTATTCTTGTTGATGGTGTTCAAACGACTTATGAATTTACTACTTTGGTGGAGGATGCAGATGATAATGAAGAGAACAATCAACTAGCTTTGGTGGAGCAAAATAAGGTCAATCGCAGCCCATAAACCAACCCCTACTGAAACTGGGAGAACCTTGAATCAAGCTACACCAAGTTATAATACTTCTTCACCTGGGATTGCAGCTCGTAAAGATATTGGCAAAGAATGTATAAACCAGAAGGATAAGAAGAAAGAACAATCAATGTTAAAGGAATCCACAATACAATGGGTCAATAGAGGCTTTGGAGGCAACAATGTTACTACTAATCATTCATGCCAATAGAGCCCTTCACAAATGTCGAACACTCAAGACAATACTGTCAATCCAATGACCAGTGAGAATGATGTCTCAAAAGGAATTGATGCTAGTGTGTCTAATGAACAAGGAGGAGCATATGTGAAACAAATTGATAGGCCTGATCAATCAAACAAAGAAAAGATTTTTCCTACAGGAAGTCCCCTGATGGAGAGATTATGGAGTCAACAGGTAGAGGATGATTTAGAAGAAGAAGGGGAATTACAATGAGATGATGAACTAGACAATGAGGTAGTTGATGGTCAGATTGATGGTCAGGATTCTGAAGATGGAGTTCATTACTTAGACGAAGATGAGGAATATCATGAATTGATGCGAGTAGATACTGATGGAGATAAGCAGGAGGAAGATGGTAAGTTGCCAAGACCTGATAATCTGATGCCTAAGCCTCCTGATATCTAAAATTTGTGTCCTAAACCAGCTATTATTGATGTAAGCCTCAATCACAATAACCAAATCCTCACCCCAGAAAATCCTAATCCTAATCCTAACACTAATCCAATCCTATCACTAGCATCCAAAGCAAAGAATTATAGGAAAATAATGAACTGCAATCATTTTCTAAGATGCAGAATGTGGCTAAGGAATCTACTAGAAGGGCAGTAGTTCCTACACCTGTTAAAACTCAGCTAACCAAACAATCTCCAGCAGTAGATGATGAAGAGAATGGAGAAGAAAAAGGATGATAATGGATGAAGAATCCACCGATCAGATTTTTAAGAATGTTGCTCGACAGGGTGACTTATCTCCTAGGCATATAGATAGAGCAAAATCTGTAGGCAAAGGTAGGAAGAAGAAGCAAAAAGAAACTTCTAATGTTCTCGTCCCTGGTACAGGAGTTCAAACAAGAAGGACACTCTCCAAATCTACCAATTAATGATGAATGCACTAATTTGGAACATTAGATTAGTGAATACACAGCAAGCCTTTGAAAGGCTAATTACAATGCATAGACAACAACACTTCAGATTTATGGGTTTAATGGAGCCAATGCAGCAATCTAAAAAATTAGAAAGATACAGAAGAAGTATAGGATTTGCTCAGGCTTTTGTAAATATTTCTAACACGATCTAGGCATTTGTGGATGCAGATTATGAAGTCATAGTAATATTTGATATAGAGCAGCAAATGACCTTAAGGCTGTTGGATTCTAATTCTCAACAGGAGGTAATTCTTACATTAGTTTATGCCAAGTGCGATGCTATATAGAGGATTGAACTGTGGGACACATTATATGCTTTGGCTTCTGATATGGCAACCCCATGGATAGTTGGGGTGATTTCAATGTGATTTGGGATGAAAAGGAAAAGTTTGGAGGCCTACCAGTACATCTCAATAAGATAGATGATTTTAGGCACTGTGTAACTACATGTAACTTGCATTATATTGGTTTTAAAGGTAGTATCTTCACTTGGTGGAATGGAAAGGCTGAAGAAGAATGCATTTTTAAGAGGTTGAATAGAGTATTAGCAAACATGGAGTTTCAACAAATGTTCTTAGGTGTACAGATTACTCATTTGTCCAAAATAGGGTCGAATCAAAGTCCCTTACTAATCACATTTGTTCCAGATTTTATACCTATGAAGAAGCAATTTCAATTCCTTATTTTTTGGACAGAACATGACACCTTTCAAGATGATGTGAAGGAAAACTGGACGACAGACTTTAATAGTAATCCATTCATAATCTTCAATCACAAATTGAAGAAGTTGAAGCGAGCATTATCAGTATGGAGCAAGGCTACGTATGGGGATATCTTCCAAAAGATTTCTAGCTTGGAAGAGGTGGTACTTATTCATGAAGCACAATTTGAAATCAATCCAACCAAGCTTAATAGATAAAGGCTTAACAAAGTTCAGGCTGAACTTATCAGAGTTTTATCTCTCGAGGAAATTTTTTGGAAACAAAAGTCTGGCATGTCATGGTTTAAGGATGGAGATCGCAACACTAAACTCTTTCATGCACAAGTGAATGGTAGGACAAGAAGATTGCAATTAAAGAGAATTCAGAATATTGAAGGTAACTGGATCGAGGGCAATGAACAAATGGCAGCTGAAGCAGTCAATTTTTTCCAGAATCAATTCCATGAGGATATCATTCCTACTAATTTTGGGATTACTGATCATGTTCCTAACATGGTAACCTTTGATCAGAATCAAGAACTGGTGAAACAACCTATGAAAGATGAAGTCAAAAGGGCTGTCTTTGGCGTAAATAGGGATAGTGCTGGAGGACCAGATGGATTCACTGGGAAAGTTTTCCATAACTATTGGGACATAATAGGGGATAATATATTTAACATGGTGAGGCAGTAATTTAATGGTCATGAACTACCAAGATTTATCATTCACACAAATCTGGTACTATTGCCTAAGAAGAAGGAAGTTGGTACTTTTTCTGATATGCGGCCTATTAGTTTGAGTAACTTTGTTAACAAAGTTTTTTCAAGAGTTATTCATGAAAGGGTTGCTCCTCTATTTCCTAATCGCATCTCACATAAACAAGCAAGTTTTGTTAAAGGAAGGAGCATCGTAGAAAATGTGTTGTTAACTCAAGAAATCATACTAACATTAGGTTAAGGACAAGAGCAGGACCTAATGTAGTGATGAAATTAGACATGAACAAAGCTTACGATAGGCTTTCCTGGATATTCATGACTAAAGTGTTGAGGAAAATGGGATTTTGTGAAAGGTTCATTGGTTTAGTGTTTGGCATTGTGTCTAACAGTTGGTATTCAGTTTTAATTAATGGCCAGCCATATGGATTTTTCAAGTCCACCAGAGGAGTTAAGCAAGGGGACCCCTTGTTACCTACATTATTCATTTTAGCTGCTGAAGCTACGTCTAGAGGTTTGAATTCTCTTCATCTAAACTTATACTTTTGTTGATTTGGCTTGCCAAAGTGGAGTCCTAAGGTTAATCATCTATCGTATGTTGATGATACTATCATCTTCTCATCGTCTTATGCTACTTCATTACAACTAATTATGGAGGTGTTGAGTGCCTATGAGGTAGCTTCTGGACAATTAATTAACAAGGCAAAATCAGCAATTTATATGCATCATTCAACAAGTTTGGAGGTTTTGAACAAGGTGCAAAGAGTGACTGGAATTGGAAAGCAGGAATTTTCTTTCACTTACCTAGGCTGTCCAATATTTTATGCTAGAAGGAAAATAGACTACTATTAGGGGCTTGTTAACAAAGTGCTTGACAAGCTTCAATAATGGAAAGGTAAACTTCTATCAATTGGTGGCCGGGCTGTATTGATTTCACATGTTCTTCAAAGCATGCCAATACATTTGTTGTCAATTGTGAACCCTCCAGCCTCAGTTATTAATAAACTTTATAAATTATTTGCTCGTTTTTTTCTGGAGTAATACAGTAGGAGGAAGAGCTAAACATTGGGCATCATGGGACACATTGTGCTTGCCACAAGAAGAAGGAGGGGTTGGATTTAGATCGTTACATGATGTGTCTAAAGCCTTATTTTGTAAACTATGGTGGAACTTTTGAACAAAGCCTACTTTGTGGAGCGCATTCATGTCACGCACCAACCTCGGGGAGCGCAACCGGCACTCAACCGAGTAAACCCGGTCGAGCAAGCCTATTAAACCTTTCCTACCCGACTCATTCATAATCCAAAAAGGGATCGCATCACCATTTGTAAAATAGGGGAGAGATCAGTTATATAAATATATAAACGTTGCTAGTTCATTTTTCCTTATATACATTATGTCATAGTTGAGTTCCCAAAATACAACTCGATCCAACGACCACCCCAACATACATACATGACCCACATAAATGTCTACGGAGCCTCTAAGAGTACAAAGAGCAACATGACAATGCCGGCAACAAGGCCCCGGCTATACCTCAAAATATGAAAACTTATACAAAAGAAGGACTACATGACTCCTGGGAGAAATGGGGCTCACCAAGACTGTTGTGAGGAGAGAAAGAGAGCACCACTATGTGCGATCGACACTATCTTCGATGGAACCACCTACATCCATTCAAAGATATAGCGCCCCAGGCAAAAGGGACGTTAGTACTGTCGAATAGTACTAATATATAAGGCAAACACCAATCTTAGTAGAATGAACAGTGAAACAAGGAGAAGGCAGTCATAATAATCAATAAGTACTTCATAGAAATACAAAGAAACACCAAGTAAGGATCATATAGTTTCCAATTCAATCTTTCCATCTTTTTAGATTAATAATATTTAGTGCCAAATCCATAACCCACAATGCCACCGTGTTTTTACACGAAGTCCGATCTCGGCCCGATCGGCTAAGCCATCTCAGTTGAGACATAACCTCTTTCAACTGTTCACTCAATTCACATTTCTTTCCCATCTTTCATTACACGATACAAACAACCTCTTTTATTAAGTAGTTCTTGGCACTTGGAAACATTTTACAATTCAAGTCTTTCCCTTTTTATCCATTCAAATAACATCATCATTCATGTCGATAAGTATCATCACATAAGGCATTATACATATAAGGGGAGGAACTTGGAAAATCATAATAACGTTCTCAAGTAGCATGATGATATGGTAAACATCTAAAACAATTAGAGAACATGAATCTTCCAACCCAACACACTAAGGCAAACAATTCTAGTATGATCAAGTCGGAACTTACACCAATTATTCGGACACCAGGAGTTCGATTCTCGGAAGAAGAGAGTTAGCCATACATACCTCAATTTCGCTTCTTTAGACTCTATAATTATCCAGAATTAGGAAAACATTCATGGTTCTAACTCACATTTTCCCCACACTCTTTATCATACATGCATGCAAGATAAATCACCCTCACACCCTTGAAGTATCACCATAGTACCCCATTATAGCTATGTTTGAAATTAAGAGCTGGGGTGATGAAGCCTTACCTTTTAGGATGAAGAATTTGGTGCTCTACTTGAATATTTCCAAGCTTTGAGTGATGGTTAAAGATTAATTAATGAAAATTAGGCCCTCCCTCTAGAACCCTCTCTCTCTCACTCTTGAAATATCAGAAATGAGCTTCAAAATAGACTAAATGGGTGTTTTAACGGAATGGGAGTCGGGTTTTAAATCAAGAAAAATGGTGCCCGACACAGGTCTGCGGTCGCATATACGACCGCATAATGGTTATGCAGTCTGCAAAGTGACCACAGAAATGGCCCTCAGGGACCTAAACTTTCGGCTCAGGTATGTGACCAGTATGCAGTCCGCATACTTGTTCTGCAGTCGTTTAATGCACCACAGAACTCCATCTGCAGAAACCCAAGAAGAAATTATGCGACCGATATGCGATCCACATATCGATTATGCGGTCTGCATATCAACTATGAGATCGCATAATCGACCGCAAAACTGACCTCAAATTGGCCAAACGTACTGCTTCACTCTGCGGCCATTATGCGATCCGCAGAGTGATTATGCGGCCGCATAATGGGCTGCAGAAATGCTTTCTTCTGCAAAACATTTTTCTCTAAGTCTGTAGGGTACTGTTCAGTCCAAAAAGTTCGAACTCTCTATCTTGGCACCACGAAACCCTGAGTTTTTGGTTAAAATTTTTATGGGTCCTTTCATTTCACGAGTCAAAAATATTTCAAAACATTGAATACATTGGTGGTTCCTTGGAGAAATGGATCTCATGTGTGGAGAAAGATGCTTGAATGTAGGGATGAGATTGAACACAAAATAAAATGGCAACCAATGATGGCTTCTTCACTATTTTAGTTTGATAACATGACAGGCTTGGGATCATTGTACTTTGTTACTCCTCTAGACTTCTATTGTGATTAATCTGTCCACAACGTATATGATGTGATAGTAGAGATGGCTCGTGGGACTAAGGTAGGCTGCTGGTTATTCTTACTCAAGAGATAGCACTTCATGTAATTGAGAACATCAAACCTCCTGTACTACATAATGAATTGGATAGACCATACTTGACGTTGGATACTAGGGGCAACTTCACTGTTAAAACTGCATGGGACTATATTACAAGGAGAAGAGATTCTAGTGTTGCTTACAAAAACATATGGGTGGGAGGTTTGCATTTTAAGATAGCTTTCTTCATGTGGAAGGTTTGGAAAGGTAAGTTACCTTTTGATGACTATTTTAGAAGATTTGGATATTTCATGCCAGCCAAATTGTCACGCCTCAAAAATGAGGAGCACGACCGACGCTCAATCGTGTGAACCCGGCCGAGCAAGCTTATTAGATTTCCTTCTACCCAACTCATTCATGAATAAAGAGAATATATGTTTTCGTTATTCAAACAATAAAGTGATCATGTCTGCAACACCAATTCATACCATTAGTTACTTCATTTTAAGGTCTCAATTTCACATACAGTTTTCATAATCTGAAGTGAAAATAGTAATTCAAACACAACATAATGAGTTTGACTTCCCCAGCATCAATATACAACCCACACTATGTCTACGGAGCCTCTATATATAAAGAAGAGTACGATGATAATGCTAGCAACAAGGCCCCGGCTATACCTCAAACAAAATACACAAAGAACAAAAGATACATGACCTTGGGATGAAGTGGGGCTCACCAAGTCAGCTGGGAAGATGGTGTACTAGTATCGCTGATCAATATCTCCTGCTGTGGAACCACCTGCATCCATTAAAGATGCAGCGCCCCAGGCAAAAGAGACGTTAGTACCGTCGAATAGCACTAGTATGTATAACTAAACACCCTCTCAATAGAATGAATAATATTACAAGGAGAAATAATCATAAAATCAATGAAAGTCTCGAACAATACCAAAAAATCAAGTTCCACGTAAATTCCCATCTTTTCAGATTGGTGATTCTTAGCACCGATATACCATTGTTCACAATACCTTTATTCGCAATACCAATACCACCGTACTTTTAGCGCGGAGTCCGATCACGACCCGATCAGCTAGGCAGTCTCTTTAAAGACATCAACCACAATCACTCTCAATATCAATAACAACGTACCTTTAACACGGAGTCCGATCATGACCCGATCGGGTAGGCTATCTCATTAGAGACATCGACCACGATCACAATTTCAATTACAATTTCCAGCACAATCACCACCATATGTGCGGCATGGTGTCCGATCACGGCCCGATTGGCTAGTTTGTCTTATTCGAGACATTAAACTTTTTATATCAATCATCGCATCTCATACTTCTTTCATATCTTTTCATTTCATTGGCACTAGTGGCCATAATTATAAAGTTATTCTTGGCACGTTGGCCGTATTTAGTATTTCATGCTCACATTTTCAATTTCAAACATCATGATCATCATCAACAACAAATACAATTCAATTTAAGGTTTGTGGTACACATGTGAGCAATTAAGGTTAGGCACATAGAGATATTTCACAAAATTTTGCATAATAGCCTTCGTTTGAACTTGACTTGAAGTCGAAACATTATTAAAGCACAACCCATATTTTGAACACACTCTCAATTGATAATAATACATGAATAAACATTTGGGATACTTATTAAACATATATCTTTCAACACAAACTTACTCGGAATAGCCAATTTATAATGAACCATTCGGGTCTTACATAAATTACATGAATATCGTGGGATTCAATTATAATAGAGGAGTTTATCCAACATATCTCAAAGGAGCTTCCTTAAACTCAAAAATGTTTCAGAATTCCTAGCAACTTCAATCTATTTTAGAAATATAAAAAATTGAACCAAAATTAGGAAGATGATCATGGTTCTAGCTCATTTGAGTATTTTATCAAACACTAGGTAATCATAAGGTTTCAAGGTCCTTTTAGGGATGTTTCCATTATCCCACAACCCATTCTTTACCATTCTTAGCTCAACAATCTTCTCACACCCTTTGATAACACATGCATGCAAGATGAACAACTCCCATGCCCAAAAGTTATCTTGCTAATTATCCATGTTTTAGATAAATTTCGAAATTAAGAGCTAGAGTGTAGAATCTTACCTCTAGGATGAAGACCTTGAGGGTTTTCCTTCTTAATATTCCATGATTTGAGCAAGAATTGAAGAACAATTATTAAGGAACACCTTCTCACTCTAGGGCACTCTCTCTCACTCTAAAATGTCAGATATTTGGTCAAAATTGGTACCGATCGCCTATTTAACGAAGTTGGGTCGGGTTGTAAAAAACTTAAAAATGAAGCTCCGGAACAAGGCCTGTGATCGCATAATCGATATGTGGACCACAGAACATGCCGCAAAATTGGCCTTCAGAACTGAAAAAATCTGTCTGGGTTTGCGATCACTATGCGGCCCATAGACTTTTTATGCGGTCTCATAATGAACCGCAGAACAGTTCTGCGGTCGCATAGTCGATTGCAAAATGGCATGCAAACCTGCCCATACCTACCTTACTCTGCGGCCAATATGCGGTCCGTAGAGTGATTCTACGGTCGCATAATGGACCGCAGAAATGCATTTCTCTTTCAAAAACTTTCCTTTACTTTCCAGTGCATTGTTCAGCCCAAACTGTCCGAGCCGCGGTAAGCAAGCTTG
This sequence comes from Nicotiana tabacum, assembly GCF_000715075.1. NCBI lineage: Eukaryota > Viridiplantae > Streptophyta > Magnoliopsida > Solanales > Solanaceae > Nicotiana > Nicotiana tabacum. The sequence continues at coordinate 22,569,969 of NC_134098.1, forward strand.
CTGCGAAGAACTTCTAAATTCCTTAAACATGTAAAAACCAATTCGGCACTACGAAACATTATTTTTCCTTTGTGAAATTTTACGAGGCCTTACATTCTCCCACACTTAGGATTATTCGTCCCCGAATGAGGGTCAAGGTTCACTATTAGCATCTTATGCAACTCAGTTTTCATACCACACACTATCAACCCCAAATTTGACTAACTCCCTAAATTTCCAAAATTTTCGCCAGAGTTTCCCCTGTAACAAGGCCTATCCACCTGTCAGAGAGCCCCAGAAACACATCCTTAAAACATATACATAAACCAATGATATAACATAACTCATAACAACACCAACCGTGGCCTCACATATAATATATTTAGAAAGAAGCACATTTACACTAACTGAACAAGTGATACAAGACTCCATAGGCGACAATTTTATAAAAAGGTCACATAGTTTATACAAACAATTAAGGATACTTATTTTGCATTTCTTCCTCGGCCTCCCAAGTAAAAACCATTTCGGCACCACGAAATATTATCTTTCCTTTGCGAAAGTTTACGGGTCCTTACACAAATGTTGGTGTTGTATTAATCCATCAGAGGAAACAATGTCACATGTACTATTTAGATCATATGCAACTAAGACAGTGTGGCAATACTTTCTCTCAAATGCAGGCATTAATATGGAAGGATTGTTGATGCATCAGACAATTCTAAAATGTTGGGCAGCTCATGTGGTACTTAGATTAAAGCATATACTTTAGGTTTTACCTTCGATTATAGTGTGGGAACTTTGGAAAAGAAGGAATAACTATAAGCATGGGGAGGCAGTGACAGTAAGTAGTTTGATTTACCAGATCTCATCTATACTACAAGATCTGGTAAGACTAAGGAAACCAAGTTTACAAAATGTTCCTCATGAATGGCCAGATTTGCTACATATAATGGAGCATTACATGCCAAAGTTGAAAGTAAAAAAGGTATGATGGGAATTACCTGAACAAGGTTGGGTGAAGGTGAATACTGATGGGGCATCAAGGGAAAATCCGGGAAGGAGTTCTTTTGGTTTTGTGTTGAGAGATGAATATGGTGATATTCTGCATGCACAAGGAAAGGAGATCCATGAAGGGACGAACACTGAAGCTGAAGCTGTGGCTATGCTAGAATCACTGAAGTACTGTGTGCAACATGGTTACACACACTTTATACTCCAAACTGATTCCATGAGATTGAATAATGTGGTGGAGGGAATTTGGGATGTACAATGGATAATTGCAATAGAGGTAGAGGAGATCAAAGGCATTATGGGGAGCATAAGGATATCATATATTATGAGAGAGGGTAATAAACTGGCTGATTACTTAGCCCACTATGCTTTGGATAGAGGTGATTTTGAGGTTGACTGTTTCACACAATTAGAGGTACAAGGTCGAAGATTTGTGAATGATGATGAATTACAATGTCCCTATTTGAGAGTGAAGAGGAGAGGGTGATGATTCTGTTTTTCACTAACTGTGTTTGTTTTTTTTTGCAAGAAATGTTACTGTATCTATGCCTTACTATTTAATACAAATCCAATGGGTGGTATTAGTACCTAGTGCTCATTCCCTTGTAGGAGTATTAATAGTAGGCATAAGCATGGAAGCAAGGAGGAACTCCAGCATACTAGGGTGAACTTATAGTCATCGAAAGGTGGCTTGTGAGATCCAGCACCCTAGTGCTTCAATCCTTCATCTGAACACCAGTAATTTCACCATGAAATTACAAGAAAAAGGATTTAAAATACTGGAGTTATATCACAAGAATGCGCAGGAGTTTAATAGTGACATTCATGTCATTTATGGGTGACTTGGGCTTTTGGCATTCAAAAATGGGATCAATGGTTGCATTGTGGAGTAAAACTCCAAATTCATTTAATTCTCTCTATATCCCAGGAATGGTTTCAAACAAATGTTTCGATAGATCACTGTTGGAGTCCACACGATTTCCTCACCAATAAATGCATACCGATTCTCGTGCACAATTGCTGGACACTTGAAGCAATGAGAAATGAGTGTGATTTTACTAATTCTTCTAATAATACAGGAGAAGCGATTGTAACTATGACCTATTCTCTAAAAAACTTTCAGCTGGTTGTGCTCATTCCACTGGAAGGGACTTGAGGGTAGGCACTAGCATAGAAACAAGGATGATAATGTGGACACTAAGGGATAACATTACTATAGAGACCTTCAAGTATCGAAGGTTTGATTTTCACATCATACACCCTACTATCCTTGTCCCTAATCTGCTCACCAGTAGCTTTCAATTGAGGCTACACACATGGGACACACAAGAATGGAATTTCAAAAAAAGGCTGCCCAGACACTTTATCGACCAAGTCAGGAGAGGTAAGCATTATTGGTACTCACAAATGGGATCAATGGTTGTATTGTGGAATCTAAACCAAATACAATTCATTAGTATAACACACTATGAATGGTACCATACAGTGGATTCATTAGATATTTGCTGGAGAGCACGCGCAATCCTCTCCAAACAGTACATGTGCATCTATGTGCAAAACTTCTGGACCATAACAGAGATAGGGAATGCAGGTGGATTTGGTATTTTTTATGCTAATATAGGTACTTTCCACGACATTGGACATCAAGAGAAGGGAACACTAGAATGTGTTTGGATTAAGAAATGGAACGAGACACAATGCGTACTAATGACACATCAAAGAATTGCCAAGACACTATAGCTTACGATATGGAATGTTATGCAATATGTGGATGGCCGTGTGATATACATACACAAAACTGAATGGCTGACTTTTATCCCATTTATTTTCTTTACTAGATTGCATTTTGTAATATCATTGTTGAGTACCTCGCTCAACTTTGGTAATAGGGGCTATGTATTCATCAAATTTTACTACTTTCATCTTGTAAGACCTCCTAACATTTTGGTTTGTTTTTATTTTTGAGATATATATAAAAGCCAGCCCTAGGCACCTTGCCTAGTGAATTTTGCTAAAAGAAAAACTGAAAAGGCACTAAGGCATCTACGCCTGGTCTTCATCGGGGCCCGACTCGTCGCCAAAGTCATCGGAGCCCTCAGATCCCTTGGATCCCTCGCAACCTTAGGAACCTTCGGCACCCTCAGGTCGTAGAGCTTCTTTGCCTCGTCCTCGAGCTTCTTAGCTTCTTCGATCTCGGCCGATAAGTCAAAGCCTCGGGCGTGGATCTCTTCGAGGGTCTCTCTGGGACAGCCTCTTCATGTATTCCATCGTTGTCTTTCGGCGGGTCTTGGTTGCCTCCACGTCCGCCTTGTACTGGGCCACCATTTCCTCGGCATCAACAGAGGTTGTGTCCAATGTGGACCTCAGTACCGCATATTCTCTTCCGAGGGCATCCTGTTCTGCGATGGCTAAGCTCAGTTGTGCTCGGAGATCATCATTCAACTCAGACCACTTATCTTCTTTGTCCTTTTCCACTCGGAATTGGTTTTCTACCGATGACAACTTCACCTTCGCAGTTTCCTTCTCAGAAACTAGCAGGTCCATCTTGCCTTTCTACCCTTCGGCCATGGCCTTGACCTCATTCATCTCTGCCCTAAGCTGGTCGATCAGGTTAATCTTCTGTTGGACCTGTGAAGTTGTGTTCTTAGTCACCACGATTAGCTCCTCATTTTTAGCTTCAAAGACCTTTACCTTTTCAACCAGGTCGGCATGTTTCCGCTTCAGGGTAGAGGCCTCTTTCTAAGCTTTTTCCTGCTCGGCCTGGAGAATAGGGAGGTATTTAAGGGCCTCATCCTGTTGCTCACTAAGAAGCCTGTACATGTCCTTCTTCCGAACCTTCACTTTGAGCTCAAACTCGAGCTGGGTGATTTCCAAGCGGTACCTGAGAAAGCTTTCATGGTGAAGCACTGAGGCCTGTAAAACAACAAAAGTAGTAAGGGACATCAAAAATTAGGTGGAATTCATAAAGGGGTGTAAAAGTGTTCGCGTCTTACCCGGTTTAGCGCCTGCTGAGCCTCGCTGAAAAGACTTGACATGCCCACCTCATTTATCTTTGCCTGGTCCTCCTAGGACATCAAGCATGGGAGGTAGCTTGCTACGCCCACCGGAGAAGATAAGACCCGAGAATCCTCCGGGATTGTAAGAACGACCTTTCTCTTTCTCCCGAGGTCCACGCTCGGTACGGGAAATTACTTCACTAGTTTTCGCCTCGAACTCGGCCTGCCAGCTCCCGAGGGCATGTCCTTCTTCAGGATCTCCAGGTGACCCAGCCCGGAAAATTCTTCCAATGTGGACATGTCCATGCCGCCAAAAAAAGAGTTGAGGGGATCAACTAAACCATGCACTCCCTCACTTGATTTTTCCTTGACCGCTTGGGCCTCTTCGAGTATGGACTCGGTATAGGAGTGCGCATCTATGATATTAATGATACCAGTCACCTCCTTCATAATGGGAGCGGCTTCCTGGGTAGGTCACATCCTCCATCCCCCCTTAGGTTCCCGAGCCTGGGGGGATCGACCTCGTGGTCCCCTTTATCGATCATCGCCTGCTCCCTAGTGGGGGTCGATCCATGGGCGACGAATATTTCGTCATCTTCGGGCTCATCCCTGAGCCGGTAGAGATAGACAGAGTCCGGTGCCATGGACTTGGTATTCTTTCTGGGCTTCTGGGCCCGGGTGGCTACCCTTTTTTTCCTCTTCTTCTCGGGGTCCGGGGAACCCAATGACTTTTTCTTCTTATCCTCCTACGTGGCAGCCCCGGGCTATCCAAAGACGGAGGAATCAGCAGGCAAAGACGGATCCTCTCCCTCATCAAGCGTCCTAAGTTCAGTGGTCTTAGGCAGACTTACAAAAAAAAAAAGTTAGCAGTATATAATTTAAAGAGCGTGATGATAGCTATTTCAGGGAAGAGCCTCACCATGAGAACGGGCCTCCCGTTTGCTCTTCGAAAGCTTGCGCCATGCACACTCGGAGTACGACATCTGCATACAAATCCCTTCGATCCACTCCTTAAATCGGGGGATTGCATCGGGAACTTGGGCAACAGCTGCACGACCACAAACACAGGCGATGAGAGAAAGAATAAAAAGGAAGAAACACCATGGAAAGACAATACCTACGGGATGCATTCTACTCCTCGGGGAACGACAGAAACTCGGGGGGAATTAGGTTTACGGTTTTCACACGAACGAACCTCCCCTGCCAGTCTCAGTCTCGATCCCCGTCAATGCTCAATAAAGGAACCTTGCTTGCTCTGCGAACAAGCTTGATCAACCCCCCTCGGAAGATTCGGGGACTGTACATGCGGAGTAGGTGGTCGAGGATGAACCGAGGAGACTCGGTGTTGCTTATGAAGTGGCGCAAGAGGATGACAATCCTCTAGAAGGATGGGTGGATTTGCCCAAGGCACACCTCGTACCTATTGTAGAAAGCAAGAACTACGGGATCCACAGGGGCGAGCGTGAAGGGATAAGTATAAACACTCAAATACCCCTACAAGTGAGTAATTATATCATCATTGGGTCTGGGGATGACCAAATCCTTACCCTCCCACTTACAGTCTGCTCGAACTACGGGTGGGGTTTCATCGGTGATAGAGCATATGTATCTCGATGCTCCCTCGCCTCTGTCTTGTTTGGTTGAGGCCTTCTCAACCTTGAAGTCATCCCCAGTAGAATAGCCCTCGGGTATGAAGCTTTTCATGGGGGGCTCGGGAGCCACCTCAGGAGTAGCCATCTCGACCTCTGCGGCCGGGTGGGAAGATGAAGGGGCAGCCTACTGAGGCACTAACTTAGAAGTTTTAGCCATCGTGGTCTGGGAAACTATGAAGATTTGAAGAAACGTATGATGGTTTGAAGAAAAGGGTATGAAGGTTTTAAGGTTGGATGAAGATATGAAGATCTGGGTTGGAAATCCAAGAACAAAAATGAAGGTTTGAAGATCAGAGATAAAGATATGAAGGTTCAAAAAGCAGGGTATGAGGATTTGAAAAAGTTAAAAGCCGGTAGAAAATTCGAAGGTAAAAGCTAGGATTGGAAAGTGTAAGAAATGCAAAAGGTCAAAGCTTTTATAGGGGAAAAACAGTCAATACGCGATGTTTCATATTCGAACGTAGCCAGCCGGTGACTGACATGTGTCCGAAGTTAGAATGACGCGACTGGCGGGATATTTCAGCTTATCCGTCACCTCGGTTGTAACATACAAAGGAAGGAACCAGAGGTCATCTATTATTTCCCATCGTTTCGACAAACCTACACTCTGAAAAACGAGGGGACTATCTATATACGGGTGGAAATCGGGGATAACGCACATCCCAATTTCTCGGTGAATCAAACAAAGTAAGAACCTGAATATATGAGATCGAAATCGAAGTTGGGAACTCTTTGTATCGATGCTCGTGAAAAGTGAACGAAATGCTCTCCATCGAACCTTATAAAATGATGCACATCGGGCTCGGGACAAGTTCTGAGACTTCAGTAAACACAAGGAACGGTTATAGGCAACAGATAGAGGGTTGTGATATCCGTAACCGACCGGATATCACGACGCAAATCCTGCTCGATGACAGTTACAGATCAGTAATTAACGAGAGAGGAAGATTTTTACCTTTTTTATACTTGTACTAGGTATGAAACTCTCCTACTATATAAAAGGAAATTTATTTTTTGATAACACACATTGTAACATGCATACCAAGGCAATACAAATTCATTTTTCTGCTTTCTGGCTATTGCAAAGTTCTTACTTTATTGTTGTTCTTCATTCATAATTGGCTTCGAACCAAAGGTCCGATCGAGGGTACAACTACCGTCCAACCTAAGTTCAAATTGGGCCGTAACATTGCGACTGGTTTGATTATTCATTGTCTTTAACTCGTTTATCCAATATTTTTGACTATTTGTGTTGAATAAATCCACATATCCTTAAAACCGCGTACATATTTAATTGTTATCCGTTTTAAGGGTAAACAAATATGAATATTCTCTGGCATGCGATATATGATGTTAGATATATGACTCTTCAAATAGATGTGACTGAGTGTGGCATGCGATATATGATGTTAGATATATGTCTCTGCAAATAGATGTGACTGAGTGTGGGGTGTGTTTGGGTGGGGGGGGGGGGATAAATAGCATGTTGACCTGGAAAGATACAATTTCTGACCAATGATCAGATATGCATGTCGATCTTGACTGATCCTAAGGCTAATTTTTGTGACTCCACTAGTTTACTAGCAGAAATATGACTATTAGAAGAGCTCTTTTATTGCAGAAGATCGTGGGCTAATGCGATATCTCTATCCCGAGCGTGCTTTAGTTATCATTGACTTAACTTGTTGAACTCGAAAAATAAGAATATATGTAAGGGAAAACTACATTTTTCTTTCTAGTTATTTCACAAGAAAAGTGATACTATATTTTTAGGAATACAATGGTATGGCAATTGTGTGCTTTTGAGGTTAGATTGACGAAAAGAATTTGATATATACGATACTTGATTTTTTGAAAAATAGTAACTAGATAATGATGGCCCGTGCTGGCTCAACATATTTGTATACTGTCGAAATAGATTTCGGCCTCCGTACGTTTGATCGAGTTCGAATGGTAAGCGATCGAAGTAAGAGCTCGAGACGAGTTCCGAGGATAGTACAAACAAGCCTCGAGCTCCAAGACCGATCGAGGAATCGGCTCGGTATTATTATCCAGCCCATGACCAAATCGAACTGCAAGGCAACGAGAAGGTTATCGGAGATGCACAGACCGATTGGCACTCACCCCGAATGTCAAACTCGAACTCAAGGCCGAGGGCTCGACCCAATACCGAGCTCGAGCCAGTATCGAGCTCGCAGACAGGAGCCGTTGCAACTGCACTAGGGGAGAGAATCTTTGCAAGAATCAAGGAAGAGACAATTCATCATAGGTTCTCCACTATATATATTTTATTATAAATAATGTAAGATCCCTCTACTATAAAGGGAGGAGTCATTGTAAGCACAGGCGTGTTCACACATTGTAAGAAAAGACTACTTCTATTTATTGAAGAATAAATCTCCTGAGCTAGTTTTATTCAGCATACTTACTCTTCTTGTTCAATAAGTTATATCCCGTTTCTATAACCTAGAATCTAAACATTTCCACTTCTACGTACGATTTGTGTCAAGCTATATCACATATCCTTAGAACTACTTATAAATTCAACTATATCCGATTTTCTGGGTAAATAATTTGGTGCCCACCGTGCGGCTAAAGATAACAGTGGTTGTTTGATACAAATCTGCAATACACACCCGTTTATAACTTCAAATCAGCAATGGAAAACCCTCGATTGATGACTTTACCTATCGACCATGAAGCCGGCCTTCAAGATGAAACCAACAACTTGATACCCAGGTCAGCAAGGCCATTTAACAATGTCACTGAAGCTCGAGTCGAAGTACCTGAAATCTGAGTCGAAGTACTGCTGGATGTCAATTCACAAGTGGCTCTTGAGGCGAACCAACGCTCCAAACCGAAAAATCAAATTCAGGGTGGAACTCGATCCGTAGCTCGAGACACCCATAACGTGGAGGAGATCGGAGTCAGCTTACGGATGATCTTCGAGATGTTACAAGCCTAAAAAATAGCGATAGCTCAGTTGCAGAGCCGAACTCAGGAACAAAGCAGGCCAGAGCCCAATCCGTTTCGAGAAATCACCCACAGAACGGAGCCAGCCATAGTGAAGTCAAATGAGCAAGAGTCGGGGACTACTCCCAAAATTGCTAAATTGCTCGAGGAACTCGCAAAGCGAGTCGAAGCCAACGATAAAAAAGTAGAAACATATAACTCTAGGGTCTATCATATCTTGGGAGCTCCACCAATGATAAAAGAGTTGGATCCCAAAACATTCGTGCAAAAACCTTTTCCCTCGAGCGCGGCCCCAAAACCAATCCCCAAGAAATTCCGTATGCCCAAAATTCCCAAATATAATGGAACGACCGACCCCAATGAGCATATCAATTCTTACACGTATGCCATCAAGGGCAATGATTTGGAAGATGATGAGATCAAATACGTATTATTAAAAACATTCGGTGAAACCCTGCCAAAGGAGGCAATGGTATGGTATCATAATTTACCATCTAACTCTATTGATTCTTTTGCTATGCTTGTAGATTGTATCATAAAAGCACATGCCGGAGGAATAAAGGCCGAGACCAGAAAGTCGGACTTGTTCAAAGTAACACAAAAGGATAACGAGATGCTAAGGGAGTCCGTATCTCGTTTTGAAATGGAACGAATGGATCTGCCACCAGTCACATATGATTGGGCTATTCAAGCTTTCACTCAAGGTCTGAACGAGTGAAGCTCGATGGCTTCACGAAGGCTGAAGCATAATCTGATCGAATACGCAGCTATTACTTGAACTGATGTGCACAATCGATATCAATAAAAAATAAGAGTCGAAGATGACCAGTTGATTTCTAGGTCTAAAAGAACTACCAAGTAAAAGTCGACCAGAGATCGATACCGACCATATAGCGAAAATCCCCCAAGCCCGGTCTTATAAAATGGCAATCAACTACCAAGCAATTGGAACGTGTAACGCCTAAAACGATACTACTGCTGAGTATCCGAGGCCTCTTTACAATCAACCTCGAATACTCATGGGGCTCTATCATGGAATGTATCTGTGACGATTATCAAGTTCGGTGCAAAGGAAGTTACTTCATTATTTCATGACAAAGAGTGTCTCGACAGGAAACGTTGTAAGAGCCAAATGGTCAAAACGAACCATGCTCATCTAGTTGGCTCGAGCACTGACACAAAACATGAACGCATGTATAATGACTTGCAAAGAAAGCTCGCTTCTTTACCGATATCTTATATCCAAGATTCATTATGCAAACAGGATCGAGTTAGAGAAAGCACTCACTCGATTACTAAGCCCACGGGCTACTTTTATTTTGAGTTCGAGTAAGCACTCACTCGACCATTACGCCTACGGGCTACATTACTTCGAGTTCATTCACTCGACTACTATGCCTACGGGCTACTTTTATTTCGAGTTCGAGCAAGCACTCACTCGACCATTACGCCTACGGGCCACATTACTTCGAGTTCGAATCATTCACTCGACTACTAAGCCTACGGGCTACTTTTATTTCGAGTTCGAGCAAGCACTCACTCGACCATTATGCCTGCAGGCTATATTACTTCGAGTTTGAATCATTCACTCGACTACTAAGCCTACGGGCTATATTTATTTCGAGTTCGAGCAATCACTCACTCGACCGTGAATCCCACGGGCTATATTACTTCGAGTTCGAATCATTCACTTGACTACTAAGCCCACTGGCTACTTTATTTTCAAGTTCGAAAAAGCACTCACTCGACCATTATGCCTACGGGCTACATTACTTCGAGTTCGAATCATTCACTTGACTACTAAGCCTACGGGCTACTTTATTTTCGAGTTCGAGCAATCACTCACTCGACCATTACGCCTATGGGCTACATTACTACGAGTTCGAATCACTCAATTATTAAAGCCTAAGGGCTATCTTACTTTGAGTTCGAGCAATCACTCACTCGATCATAAAAGTCTATGGGCTAATATATTTTGAGTTTGAGTTCGAAACAATCACTCACTCAATTATCAAATCCTAAGGGCTATCTTATTTCGAGCTCAAGCAAACACTCACTCAGCCATAAAGGCTACGAAGGCCGAATTCGATGAAATCACCTAAATCCTCATGAAAACATCCGCAAGGCATGAATGAAATCTTCACGAAGCAAGTCAGTAAAAGAAAATGATATTTGTATAGATATACAAAGATGGTTTACATAAATAAATGCAACATAGAAGAAGCTAAGGGTTAAGCTTCTGGGTTATCATCGAGAGCGGTCTCTTCTCCACCGGGATCCCCCCCATCTTCGGACCCGCTCTTGCTACCATCATCATCATCATCATCATCATCATCATCGCCATCAGAAGCCAAGGCTTCAACATCAGCTTCGAGTTCTTTAGCCCTTTTTATCTCTTCAGCAAGGTCGAAACCTCGAGCGTGTATCTCCTCGAGGGCGCCCCTCCGAGACCGACACTTGGCAAGTTCGGCAACCCAATGTGCTCGGGTATCGGCAGTATCCGCTGCCTCTCTTGCCTCCATTTGAGCAGCCTCGACATCGGCCCGATGCATGGCAATGGACTTGTTTGCTATAACTTTCGATGACTCAACCTCCGCCTTGGCCTCAGCAAGCCTAGTTTTAAGTTCCTCGATCCTCTTGGCCTGAGCCGAACCGTTTTGCTTGACGCTTCGAAGCTGAACATCGACCGATAATAATTTGGCCAAGATGGTTTCTTTTTCTGTAGCCAGGCGGTCGATAGTCTCCTTCCACCGGTCACATTCAGCCTTGATTTGATCGACTTCTTCCCGAAGCAACCCGATCTTTTCAACCTTTTGCTGCAGCTGAGATAACAAAGGGTTAGCTTCCACAGTTGGGTCAAACCCATACTCTAACAGAACGAGGCTCACCTGCTTATCTAGTTCAGCCTCTTCTTCACGAGCCTTAGCCAAATCTTCTTGGAGGTCCTTTATAACCTTGTCCTTTTGGCTGCAAAGAAGCCGCAAAGCATCTCTCTCCCCCGAGACCTTCTGAAGCTCGAGTTCACACTGGCTGAGGTCGGCTCGAAACTTGCTAATGGCCTACACAGAAGAAAAAAAAAACAAGTCAGGTTTAGAAAAGAACGAAGAAACCAAGCATAGTAAAATCATTCCCCGAGAAATGAAATGTTGGGCCTCTTCTAGGAGAAGAGAAGCGTCACTAATATCGGGGGCATCATCGACTCCAGTAAAGCAATCCCGAAAAGGGTCCCCGACACTGGAGCCTCCGCCCATATCAGGGGTCTTCAATTCTCGAGCTTCCTTTAACGCCTCCTCAGAAAAGGTCAGAGGAGAAGGCAAATGACCCACTATCATAGTCCCAAGCAAATCGCTCGGGACGCTTTGATCGAGACTCGGGGTATCGGAACCAACCCCGACCGATATACCCGTCATCGGCTCAGAAGGTCTGTCGACCTCGATAACTTTCACAGATCGGACTACCAAAGCCGAAGCATCATCATCATCTTCTTCTTCTTCTTCTTCTTTTTCTTCTCTCAGTCGTTGGACCGTGTCCGTCGAAAGAGCGATTGCCTTCCTCCTCACCCTTCGAGTTTTGGGCTTGGGGTCCTCTGACCGAGAGATAGCTTTTCTCTTCTTATCTTTCCCCGGTTCCGGGACCGGGGACTTGGTTCCTTCCTCACCACTCGAAGGCCTCAAATCGACATCCTTGGTTACACCTGCATGAAAGGAAATCGGTAACGAATGGAGCATAAAAACTATTTCGAAGAGCATGAGAAGTGACCCTTACCGTGATTCTTGGCCTCCCATCTACCTTTCGCCAAATCATGCCAAGCGCGTTAGGCATAAGAGGAAGTCAAGGCTAGCTTCCGAACCCAATCCTTGAGGTCGGGTGCCGCTTGTGGCATCCAAGGGGCAGCTGTATATCAGAGAAAGATATCAGATAGAATCAGGGAAAGATACGAAAAGTAATGCCTTATGAAAACCACTTACGGTCAAAATTCCATTCCTTGGGGAACGACATCTTCTCTTTCGGAATAAGGTCACGGGTCCTCACCCGAATATAACGGCCCATCCAACCCCGATCCTTGTCTTTGTCGATGCTCGACATTAAAGCTTTCGATGCCCGACGATGAAGCCTGATTAGTCCTCGAAAGATTTGAGGCCGATACAATCGTATGAGGTGATTTAGGGTGAAATCCAGGCCCCCCGGCCTTGTTGGAGAAGAAGCGAAGTAAGGTTACCATGCGCCACAGAGAAGGATGAATTTGACCGAGAGTGACCTGATATCTTTTGCAAAAATCAATGATCATTGGATCGACAGGACCCAACGTGATGGGGTAAGTATAAACACTTAAATACCCCTCCACATGAGTGATGACGCTCTCTTCGGGAGAGGGAATTTGCAACACAATCTCGGAACCCCAGTTGCAGTCTTTCCTCACAGCCTCGAGATGACCCTCTGTTATCGAGCACATGTACATCGACACATGCTCACATCGACCCGAAACCGACGAAGGATTTTCAACCTTAAAATTGATCTTTAGAGTACACGGGCCAGGAACATACTCATGGGGAGGCGGCTCCACCGGCGCCTTGTCACCGGACGGCCGTAAAGAGGAAGCTTTCTCCTTCTGAGGTACGGTTTTTGAAGTTTTTGCCATTGATGTAAGAGAAAGAAAAGCAAAGGAAGATGAAAGGTTGATGGTGCCAAATGCTGACGAAGGTGGCTCTACAAGCGGCGAAATAGAGGAAGAAAGAGTAAGAAAAATTTGGGAGATTGAAGATGTAAAAGTGGTAAATGATAAATGGAAGTGTTATTTATAGGTTTATACCGTGGCGATTCAGTATCAGCGGTGGTCGACCACCGTCTTACGTGCATTAAATAACTTGAAAGACTAAATCGACGGGACAACTATCACATATATCACGATCGAGCCCAGTGAAAACGTCAGCTTATAATCCGATCGAGCCGTCGAATATCATATCGCTTCTCACCACATTCTTCCTGAGAAACGAGGGGACTATCTGTACACGGTCGAAATAGATTTCGGCTTCCGTACGTTTGATCGAGTTCGAATGGTAAGCGATCGAAGTGAGAGCTCGAGACAAGTTTTGAGTATAGTACAGACAAGCCTCGAGCTCCAAGACCGATCGAGGAATCGGCTCGGTATTATTATCCAGCCCATGACCAAATCGAATCGCAAGACAACGAGAAGGTTATCGGAGATGCACAGACCGATTGGCACTCACCCCGAATGTCAAACTCGAATTCAAGGCCGAGGGCTCGACCCAATACCGAGCTCGAGCCAGTATCGAGCTCGCAAACAGGAGCCGTTGCAACCGCACTAGGGGAGAGAATCTTTGCAAGAATCAAGGAAGAGACAATTCATCATAGGTTCTCCACTATATATTTTTTTATTATAAATAATGTAAGATCCCTCTACTATAAAGGGAGGAATCATTGTAAGCACAGGCGGGTTCACACATTGTAAGAAAAGACTACTTCTATTTATTGAAGAATAAATCTCTTGAGCTTGTTTTATTCAGCATACTTACTCTTCTTGTTCAATAAGTTATATCCCGTTTCTATAACCTAGAATCTAAACATTTCCACTTCTACGTACGATTAGTGTCAAGCTATATCATATATCCTTAGAACTACTTATAAATTCAACTATATCCGATTTTCTAGGTAAACAATATTAGATTTGAAAATATTTTTTGTTTAAGAGAAGGTAATTTAAAGCAGTTATAATTATTTAAATTTAAATCACACTCATTTCACAATGAAGCAGTTCATACCAAAGGTACACGGACACTGCCATTAGAAGGTTTCAACATATAGTACATTTTGCATTTTGTTTTAGCTTGGCAATCATTGAAACCAATTTCTGTCTTGTGAAGCAAACAACTCTCCATGTGCCATAAAAAAAGTTTGTACATGAAGTGTGAACCTAGAATATATTAGAATACTAGTGATTATACCTCGCGCTTCGTGCGAGAAGATATTAAAATATTTTTGCTAAATTTTATTAAAAGAAATTTATCTTCACTAAACTAGTAAATGACCTTGTACAACACGTAACATACCATTGCATATATAATTTTTTTTAAATACACTTTTACCTTCAGGATTGTTTAAAACGTGATCTTTACACTTTAAGTGAAAGCCAAAACTTCATATAAAGGACCTATAGCTTCAAGCTAAATAAAACGCTGTTCCATCTTAACGACACCAATACAAGCATCTACCGAGTAATTAACTATATTTAACTCGTCAAGATTGAAGTTATATAAATATACTCTTCTATCATACAAAGAGAAAACTTGATCACATCTTTAAATACTTGTAAGTGAAAGCCAAAACGTCGAATAACCTATAGCTTCATCTAAATAAAATGCTTCTCCATCTTAATGAACCCATACAAGTATCTATCTAGCAAGTAATAATATTTAACCCGTCAAAATTAAAATTATGTAGATATACTCTTTTATCTTACAAACAGAATTATTCATGAGATCTTTAAACATTCAAGTGAAAGACAAAACTTCAAAGATATTAAAGTTTCATAGTATCAGATACTTGTATATACTCCTGCTACAATTTTCCATGGAGCCAGCAATACATCCAAGTCAATGATTCAACAGATAATAAAGACTCCATCTTCACATGATCTAAAATTTTAAAAATATTGCTTCATTCAAGACACATTCATACTATGCACAAGAACGGCGTACCACAATGCTCCCAAATTCATATGCTTTCAGTAGTTATTAAACTCAAGAAAACTAATTAAATTTTAGTTAACAATTGGAATAGAAATCACTGAAATTTATACTATCATAGGTAGCATACTTCTCAATCTGAAAGTTCACTTTCATGGAAAATTCATCATTTTGTAGTCCATTAGTGACCTTGAATGCCTTGGAGTATACGTTAATCAATTTCTGGGAAGAAAAAAAGATTAACTCCGAAAGGTTGAGGCCAATTGATTTCTTTAACAACTCATAGTTTTATAAATAGTATATGAAAAATAAAGAGACGAAGAAATTCACATTAACCAATTAATTAAGTTTTAAGTTGCCAACATGTCTAACCACTAAATTGAATCATTAGAATCGTGCATAATTAATCAACAAACATATCTCTATCGCTGATTTTAGTCTAACTATCGGATAGACATGAGACTTTTTTTTTATAATAGGTGCAAACCTGGGTTGAAAGTTGTCCAGGACCATCTCCATCACTAAAAATTGGAACACTGTTAATATCTATTGCTCCTCATTTTCAAACTCTCTTATAAAATTGTATCTTAAGAGCCTTCCACCAATTCTACGTTTATCTACAAAGCGAAGTCCATTAAGATTACCAACAAACTCGAGAGAAAAACATTTAACAAAGAGAAACCTCCAAGTTTCTTTTTTTTCTTTTTTTTTTTTGTTGCTGTTGATGAAAATTCTAGTGCATTCTTGTTGTCAGTATTCAATAGTTCGTATCTTAGTCTAAAAAGACAAAAATATCATCTTGACCTCACTACACATTCATAACAAATTTGATTGGAACATTCAATTAAGAAAACTCATACTAATGAGTCATAGTCATTGCAAACACGGAGATCCACATCAATCTTGTATTTGGTTGTTCTCTCAAAAAGAATTGTAGAGTGTAAAGGATGTCTCTAGATTTGAATTGCTCGTATGGCAAGCTTTGTGAGTTGCATTCCAGGATGAAAATAGAGAAGTGATCCATAAAAAAATTCGGATTACCAACTAACAGAAAATGCAATACATAACTTATACTTGGTAACAAAATCCCAAAAGTGAATACCTGTAAAAAAAAAAAAAATTTAAAAGTTACAAGTAATCAATAAGTGTTTAGTTCCCACAAATTTAAGGGATATGCATAAAACCATATAAGAATGGAATTTATGTATAGTCCATTGAAGATGAGTTGAAGATGATTAATTGCCCATTTTAGGTTAATTAAGTCGTCTCCCGAAGTGGGCAACGTAAAGATGCTCAGTCAATTGATACAATTAGCCTAAAATCAAGTAGGAATTAGAGAATTTTTGATATAGAGATACATGAGATACCAATCAAAACATGAAAGAGAACAAAAAGACAATAAAATTTCAAAGACAGAGAGGAGAGATATACCTCAGGGGATTGGGAAAAAGAAGAAGATGTAAAACATAGGAAGGAACAGATAGGGAATTCATGGAAGGGGAAGAAGAAGCGAAATGGAATGAGTGTAAGTAAAGACTTTTGCTGGAGAATTTTGGACTATCAAATAACGCTTGTGGCTTTTGTTGGTGACTATTGGACTCTCCAGTAACAGTTGTTTCTCTTTTGATTAGAGGTGCCTTTTCGGATAATTGAACCCTAAAATAGAAATAAAAGCCTAAAATTTTGAGAAATTAGATAAATGTAATTCCTGTGTAATGACATATGCCACGTCACATTTCAAAACCCCTCCTTTATAATTATATATAGATATATAGATTATTGTTCCTATTTACTCTTGGTTAGAACAGCCAACTGAAGTATCATTTGTCATGACAATAGTCTAATAACTCCTCTACAGTTTTCCAATACTGGACGACATCCTACTGGGCATGCCCACAACAACCTCTAGAAGTTAAACTCTAATTCCAAAATCAAATAAGTAGAGACGACAATGTCAGTGAGTATATCCGTCATGCTTAATATCGTAGCAAACTTAGCCATTATAATGCTACGAGTCAAAACCCACAAACAATATTGCCTCATGTATAGATATTACGCAAGCAAAAAGACTCTAAGTACTGTCTCTTAGTTGAGAAAATAATCCACCTACCAATATATACCCTCAAACTCGGATAACAATTGAATTTGTAAGTGGTTTTAAGAATACGTGGATTAACTTGACACAAAGCGATAAGCTGAATTGCAATTGAAATAAATAATGACAAAGTAAATTTAAACCATACGAATTGAACAGTTACAGCCTTGTGAGGTTGACCACCCTTGAACTGGATGAACCTCGATCGGTATCAGGGCACAGATGAAAAAAGAACTTAAAGAGAAAAATAATGTATTGCTTTGGAATGCGTGTTACAGTGTGCTTTACAAGTAATCAGACACCATTTATATAGAAGGGGAGTCCTACTTTAGGTACAATTTTATAAAAGTTAAAAATCTCCTGATTTGCTAATTTGCTAGTTCCTTATTGATACGTGCCGAGATTCCCTCCGAAATATCCGACCGGTCACAGATATTTCAGCCTTCTGTTATTTCGGTCTTCAGTGGGTTACAGTAACAATGTTACCTCGAGCTCGTTCGGGTTCAAGGTCGATTCCGGGATCACAAACTAAATGTTCTTGAGGACGGACATTCTGATCTCGGGTTCTGGCCTGATGGGACCGGGGGTCGTTCTTCAGTTCCTCAAGTTCCGAGCCCGATCTACCAGGTCGTAGATGAGCCCGGTTTCTACTATATACAGATAGTCCCCTTATTGTTTGGAGAGTAGACGTGAGAAACGACATGAGATCACGATTCGCACCTCGATATCATGCGATAAAAATGACAAAATAAACAAAATGTCACTTCAGTCAAGTATTTATGTCATTAAATGCTTGTCAGTTTCCGGTCAGCCACTTCTTGGATGCGAACCGTCGTTTGAAAAATATAAGTACCCCTTTTTCCTTCATTCAAACTTTATATCCAAACCTCATATCCTTGCTCCTTAGAAATTTCTCTACTTTCTAGCACTTTATATTCTGATTTCTTGAGATCCTTCGTGAGAACTTTTGTTTGTTTTCACCCCAAATCATCAAGCGTACTACTATAACTTCCTCTTTTTCTTCTTTTTTCCTCCATTTTAAAAGGAATGGTGAAGACTTTAAAAACTGTTTCCCAAAATGAAACTCCTTCTACATCACGGCCTGCTGCCGAGGAGACCGTTCTGCACTACTGTCGAGGAACCAGTAGCGGAACCCCCTGAACACGTTCGTCCCTAGTGAATGCTCAGTAGCCGCCAATTTTAAGGTTGAAAAATCTTCCTCCGCACCAGGCCGGCGTGAGGAGGTCTTCAGATACGTATGCTCGATCACCAAAGAAATTCTCCCCACGTTCAAAAAGGATTGCAACTGGGTTGACAAGCACGTGGTGGTCCCCGAGCCCAATGAAGATATCACCACCCACGTCAAGGGATACTTAAGTATTTATACTTATCCCTTTACACTGGGCCCGTTGGACTCGGTCATCATCAACTTCTGCAAAAGGTATGAGGTGTGCCTTGATCAGATTCATCCTTTATTCTGGAGGATCGTCATCCTTTTTCGATTCTTTATGAGCAAGATCCACGGGTACTCATTCACCGTTGACCACCTTATACGCCTATACAATCCCCGACTCTTTTGGGGGGGGGGAGGGACTGATCATGCTCGCGTGCCGGGCTAGTAAAGCCCCATTCTCGAGCATCGATGAAGATCGGGATCGAGGCTGGCTAGGCCGTTTTGTCTGAGTGAGGACCTCGAACCTGATCCCAGCTGAGCACATGCCATTCCCCGAGAAGTGGAACGCAAAACGTAAGTAAAACTTTGTTTTTTCTTAAAATTTTATTTTACTCTTTTTACCTTCCTTCTTATCAGTGCTCTGTGGTAGTGCACCTATCGCTCGGGTCCCAAATACAGTCCCTCATCTTAAGGAGTGGGTCGAGGCCTCCATCCAGTTGTGAGGATTTTCCCGCCGAGTCCCCTGCTCCGAGATAGGGTGATGAGAAGAAGAGGAGAAGGTGTAAGGCCCCATAAAATTTTGCAAAAGAAAATAATATTTCGTGGTGCCAAGTTGGTTTTACGTGTTGAGTATTATAGACGCGGCTCAGATTTTTTGGGTTGAACAATGCACCAGAAAGTAAAGGAAACTTTTTGGCGGAAAAATGCATTTATGCGATCTATTATGCGACCGTAGAATCACTCTGCGGGCCGCATAATGGCTGCAGAAGTGAGGCAGAAGAGGGTCAGCTTGGATGCAATTATGCGGTCGACTATGCGACCGCAAACACAGGCATATTTTTGGTCATTTTGGTCAGCAACTATGCGACCGATATGCGGTCTGCATATTGATTATGCGATCGTATATGCGATTGCAGAACCTGTTCCGGAGCTTCATTTTTGGATTTTTAAAACCCAATCCTATTTCATTAAATACACTCTTTGGGTCATTTTTGAGCTATAATCTGACATTTTAGAGTGAGAGGGAGTGCCCTAGAGTGAGAAGGTGTTCTTCAATAATTGTTCTTCAATTCTTGCTCAAGTTTTGGAAGATTAAGAAAGAAAACTCAATAGTTCTTCATCCTAGATGTAAGATTCTACACCCTAACCCGTAATTTCAAAATTATCTAAAAATGGGTAATTAGCAAGATAATGTTTGGGCATGAGAGTTGTTTATTTTACATGCATGTGATATCAAGGGGTGTAGGAAGATTGTTGAACTAGGTATGGTAAAGATTGGATTGTGGAATGATGGAATTCTCTATAAAAGGACCTTGAAACCTTAATGCACACCTAGTGCTTGATAAAATGCTCAAATGAGCTAGAACCATTATCATCGTCCTAATTTTGTTTCAACTTGTTATATTTCTAAAATAGATTGAAGTTGCTAAGAATTTCGGAACATTTAGAGTGTAAGGAAGCTCAAGTGAGGTATGTTGGCTAAACCCTTCTTTAAGAATTGGAATTCCCATTTTCCTTGTAAGTTCCGAGATGTTGATTATAAATCGAGTATTCCTATAAGTTTTGTGATAAAGATATATGTTCAATTCGTGTTTCAAATGCTCTTATCATATTACACTATAAATTGAGGATGTGTTCCAAACTATGGATTGTGTATCCACATGTTATTATTTCAAGTCGTGATTTATGTGAAAGTTATTATGCGAAGTTGTGTCGAGATTGTGATTGTGATACACCTCCACCCGCATATATTGGGGTGAGGTGGCATGACCGCTTTGTGTGTGGATTATGGTATTGTGGGACTGTACCTCCACCCGCATACATTGGGTTGAAGCGGTACGACCGCTTTGTGTATAGTTTTGGTATTGTTGTGGTACAACCACCCACATATATATATAAGGGTGAGGCGGCGTAGCCGCTTTGTGTTGGTATTGGTATCGTTGATGCATTTCCACCCGCATACATTGGGGTGAGGCGATATCGCCGCTTTGTATTGGTAGTGGTATCGTTGATGCATTTCCACCCGCATACATTGGGGTGAGGCGACATAGCCGCTTTGTATAGATTCTTGGTACTGTGTATATACATCCACCCGCATACATTGGGGTGAGGCGGCAGGGCCGCTTGAGTAGAGTTGTGGTATTGTACGTAGACCTCTACCCGCATATATCGGGTGAGGCGGCAGGGCCTCTTTATGTAAAGATGGTTATAGAGGACCTCATCTTAAATCCTATAAATGTTATTGATAGCTTTTAATAAGCTTGCTCTGGTTTAAACAGTTATCTATATTATTCTATTTCCTCCATGATTCATCATATTCATATTGTATTTCTAAATTCTTAAATTGGTGTTTGGCTTTCATACTAGTACTATTCGATGGTACTAACGTCCTTTTTGCCGGGGGCGCTGCATCTTTAAATGGATACATGTGGTTCCACAGCAGGAGGTATTAATCGGTGATAGCAGTACACCTTCTTCCCAGCTGACTTGGTGAGCCCCACTTCATCCCGAGGTCATATATCTTTTGTTCTTTGTGTATTATGTTTGAGGTATAGCCGGGGCCTTGTTGCCGGCATTATCATTGTACTCTTCCTTATCTATCGAGGCTCTGTAGACATAGTGTGTGTTGTGTATTGGTGTTGGGAAAGACAAACTATGTTTTGTTGTGATTGTATTACTTGGCCCATTTGAGACTTTAAAAATGATAAAAACTATTGGTAATGAATTGGTATTGTAGACATGATCACGTTTTTGTCTAATTAATAAAAAATATGTATTATCTTCATTCATGGATGAGTTTGGGTAAAAAGAAATTTAACAGGCTTGCTCAGTCAGGTTCACTCGGTTGAGCGTCGGTTGCGCTCCTCGATTTTGGGGCATGACAGAAAGGCTCCGAGTTCTCCGAACTCAGAAAAGAAGAAACCAAGGAGAAAGCTGGTACGCAAAACCAAATAAAGTAACAGTGCCCGAGCACTCCCATCGGACACACTCCACCGGCTGCGAGATGAGTCCGAAGAAGAATAAGAGTTCGTTCTGGTGGCCCGAGAGCCGTCGCAGATCGAGGGGCAAGGAGCCTCCGAAACAGAGAGAGGTAAAATAGAATTGCCTCAGTCTAGGAAGGCCGATGAGGAGGTCGTGGCCGAAGCTTCTGAATCGGAGAGAGGCGAGGCCGTTCTACCCCATGTTAGAGGGCCAACAAGGAGGCCGTGGCCGGTGCTTTCCGGGAAATGGGTAGTGCCTCAAAGGATGTACTCGGTGTGATAGACCTCTCTGAGTCACCTTTTTTCACTGAGTCCATGTTCAATGAGGCACAGATGTTGAAAGAATGCCCCATCGAGGGGCCCCAAGGGGCGGTGGACCCCTTTCACAACTCTTTAGATGGCGTAGACTCTACCACCACGGAGGACGTCACCGGATTGGGTGATTTATCGGTGCCAAGGAAGAGTCCATGTTCGGGAACATGAGGGCCTTCCTCAAGTCTGAAACTAGTCAACAGGTTTCAAGCTCTGAGTGCGAATCCTGACCGGAAGCGGTCGATCATCATGTCCATTCCGGAAGATGCCCAGGTTCTTTCTGCCCCCGTAGGGGTGGCAAGTTACCTTCGGTGCTTGGTGACCACAGAGAACAAAGCCAAGATAAACGAGGTGGACGCGCCCTACCTGTTCAACGAAGCACAACAGAAGTTAAACCAGGTAACTTCATATGCCTCTTGATGACTTCTAAACCAATATTATGCCGAGATTCGAGGGCTCACTGAGAAGAGAGATGTTTACAAACTTCTCAATGAGAAACGTGAGGGGGAGGTTAAGAACCTCCAAGCTGAGCTAAAGGCGGCTTGGAAGGAGCATGCCGACCTGGTGGAAAAGGTAAAAGTATTTGAGGTCAGTGACGATGATCTAGACTCGGTGACTAATGCTCCGAACCCGCAGGTCCAGTAGAATCTTGACCGGATCGATCAGCTTCGGGCAGAGATGGATGTGCTAAAGGTTGAGGCCGAAGGATAGAAAAGCAAAATGGACCGCTTGGCCTCGAAAAAGGAAACTGCCCCGGCATAATTGGCTTCAGCTGAGGTCCAGCGTCGGGCTACAAAGGAAAAGGCATTATTGCAGGGCAAAAAGATTGAGCAGCTCCAATCTCAGTTGAGTTCGGCCATCTTCGATCGAGGGACTCTGGCCAAGGAGATTGAGATGGCTAAGGCGGTGGTCGAGGTGGTTAAAGCCGATGCCGATGAGATTGTGGCCCAATATAAGGCTGATTCCGAGGCAGCCCAGGATCGAGCAAAGGCTATTGTCAAGCACACGAAGCGGCAATCCCGAAGGGAGGTCCTCGAGGAAATTCATGCTCGAGGTTTTGACTTGTCGGCCAAAATTGAGAGTGCCAAGGTGCTCGAAGCCGAGGCCAAGAAGTTGGCCTATCCCGAGGATGTGGAAGATTCTGAAGATTTGAGCGAGTCCAAGGGTGGAGGAGTCCCCGAAGGTCCTGGTGATGAGGCAGCCCCTAGCGAAGACTAGGACACTTAGGCGCTTCACATATGTTTTTGTTTTTCCACTTTCTTGTTGAGGCCGTTCGGCCTTTGTAAAAATTTGTATCGGGGCCGTTTGGCCCTTGTAATTTTTTTTTTTGATATGTATATAAGGCTTTTCCCCTTCAACAATTTTTGAGTTTTTCCTTTGCTTTTTTATTTATATTTTCAAATAGTAAAATGCCTTATCATAAAATAGTTAGGTTATGTTCGAAGGTTCGAACAAGCCTTGCCTTTAACATTATTTTGTTTAAGACATTGTGGGGGTTCAGTGTGACCATAATTTTTTCCCCAAAGTACTTATAATTTTTAGGTTATACTTTGCCGAGGGTAGCCTTTAGAACCGGTAAAGAAATTTTAAGGCCTTGTTGTTTTTGTTACGGGTTTCAGACGTCTCCGAGCGACTTTAATATGGCTGTAGCCTTTTAGTTTGCGTGCTTCCCAATGGGCTTGTCACCTCGAGTTATCCGGACTTTGGACTTGTCTAAGATAACATTCCTCGAATGGGGATGGCCGTAGCCTTTAAAATTCGGGCATTGCCTAATTGGTCTTACGTCCCCAAGCTCCGATAACCCGGACCGTCTGAATTTATCTTCGGACGGCAGTCCCTCAGTAAGAGTGATCGTTTGAACTCAGATTAAGGTGGCCCTTGGGATCAATACCTTTAGTGGATCGGATGTAGGAAATTCCTTAAGAAATGCAAGAAAAAATTTAAGGGACAAGATATTTATCCGCAAGGAAGAGACTTCTTTATAATGGTTATACATGTATACATGCTTTGTGCCAGGGCTCGAGCAGTCTATGCGGGCATGATTAATTTGACCGTTTGGCCCTTACAATAAATCTTATCGATCGAGCCGAGGTCATTCAATCACGAAGTTTCATTTCTTACTAAAGTCGATATCCGAGGGTAATGCCCCCAGTATTTGAGGTTGATCATAGAGAGAAGCCTTGGATACTGTTAATGTGATCTTTCACACTGATTTATGACCGACCTTCTATTCTAAGTTAGCAATATCCACTGTTGCCTCATTAAAAACCTTGCCGGAAAACCCATTTGGGACAAAACCGGTTCAAGGGAAAAAGAGTGCGACATGTGCTTTCAGACCTAAAAATTTGTACCGCTCCTTGTTGGTTACCTGCAAGAGTTAGTTCAAAATGTAAATAAAAGAAATGAATGGGGTTGTACCTTAGTAGTAATATCGTTTCAAGTAAGTTATATTCAAGTTGTTCGATAGTTACTCATCGTTCATTGCTCCGAGTTTGTAGGATCACTTTCCGGTGATCTCGATAATTCGGCATGGTCCTTCCCAGTTCAGCCCCATCTTCCCTTCGTTCGGGTTTCGAGTGCTCAGTGTGACCTTCCTTAGTACTAAGTCCCCGACACTGAAGTGTCGAAGGTTGGCCCTTCGATTGTAGTATCTCTCGATCCGCTGTTTTTGGGCGGCCAACCGAACAAGAGAGGCTTCGCGCCTTTTATCTAGTAGCTACAGAATCGTATTCATGGCCTCGTCATTTTCTTCCTTAGTTGCGTATCTGAACATGAGACTTGGTTCTCCAACTTCGACCGGTATTAGAGTTTCGGCACAGTAAACCAGGAAAAACGGGGTGGCGCCGGTGCTGGACTTTGAGGTCGTATGATATTCCCATAAGACTTCCGAAAGGATTTCCTTCCATTTTCCTTTGGCGTCAGTTAGCCGTTTTTTGAGCTTTTGGATTATAGTCTTGTTTGTCGATCCTGCTTGTCCGTTCCCACTAGGGTGGTAGGGTGTTGATAGGATCCTTTTGATCTTGTGGTCTTCAAGAAACTTGCTTACTCTGCTACCGATGAATTGTTTCCCATTTTCGCATACAATCTCGGCCGACATTTTGAGCCGGCATATGATGTGGTCCCAAATAAAATAGATGACTTCCTTCTCCCTGATCTTTTCGTATGTCTGGGCTTCCATCCACTTAGAAAAATAGTCAGTCATAAACAATATAAATTGAGCGTTACCGGGTGCCCATGGAAGGTGGCCGACGATGTCTATTCCTCACTTCATGAACGACCATGGTGACAAAACCGAATGCAGCAGCTCCCCGGGTTGATGAATCGGAGCGTGTCTTTGGTACCCATCACATTTTTGCAGGAACTCCTTTGCGTCCTTTTCCATATCGATCCAGTAGTAACCGACTCTGATTACCTTTCGAACTAATGATTCGGCACCTGAATGATTTTCGCAAGTGCCCTCGTGAACTTTCCTCAGGACGTATTCGGTATTTCCCGGTCCTAGACATTTTGCTAGTGGGACGGGTATGATACATTTAGATATAAGAGTGACTACACCTCCCTAAGTACTTTTAATACATACCATTTACCATTAAGAACCCCACAATTATGTCAAACCAAACTCCACCTTCACATCAATATACATCAATTGCCTACTTCTTTAAGCCCAATTACATCAAAAGTTACCACTTATAAAGGAATATTTGTATAACAATACAACTATTTTTTTTCTTTTCCAATTAAAGTGGCTCTTACTTTTTCAAGACAATGCACCTTTATCCTTATTTCAATAATTCCACTCAAAAGCCAAATCAACATCCCACACTTTAACTTTTACAAAGTTCATAACAAATTCAAGTGCTCACGAGAGGTACAAGGTTTAAATAGATGGTCAATTCAAATAAATGGGTAAGGCTTGTAATGTGGTTGCAAAAGAAACAGGATTACATGCTCAATGGGGTTAACTACGATACATAACAATTAGGTGGGTAAAAATATATAACTGGCTCAACAAAGAAATGCCTATATCACTTCTTAGACTGTCCAAAACTACTAATTTGCTATGCAAACACACGGGGCAAGTTCTAGACATCAAATACAGTGCACAAAATACACAAAAACCTCTCTCACACACACACCTGGCACATAACTCACTCATGATTGGACTCATTTAGACACTCTAGTCAAAGCAGTTAAGCAAAGTTAAGATCATACAATTTAAGGTACTGATACAAGAGTAAAAAAATACTGAGCCTAAGCATCACAATGAAAACACTCATTATTCTCAAGGCATAACAAAGTCAAGAGATATTGCTTCAATTCCATTCACAACACAAAGGTTCTTACTCCTAAAAAAATAAAACTAACTACACCCGGTTCAAACAAAACCCTTGGAAAAGAACCGCGGCACAATGAAAAATCAAGGGGTAATTACTACACTACTTACAAAAGAATCTTTTTGTCCTTTTTCTTTCGACTTAAATCCCTCAAAAAAACTGTCTAGGAGATCCATCGTTGGGAAAAGATCAATTTTTCTACCTTTTTTTGGATTTTTATTACGAGCTACTCAAATACTACACAACTATGAAAACAAAAATAAGAAGCTAAAATCAAAATAAGAATTTAACATTTTTCTAACATACTACTACTAATTATCTAGAGAAATTCTCCCACCCCACACATAAAGGAGTTCAGTCACCCCAATGTACAAATAAAGCAAAACACAAATGAGGGTGGACAAGAGACTTCCTGAAAGGCCAAAGGACGAAGAAATAGCGGCTCACGAGGTACTGAGACTTCCCCCAGGCATGGTCCTTTGTGTGGGCACCCCACACTTAGTTCTCACCATCTAGCTCATTTTTGCACTCTTCCAATGGCTTTGCTTCCTATGCTTATAATCCTAAAAAATAAAAACAGACATTACAAAAATAATATAATAAAAATAAAAATAAAAGAAAGCAGTAAAGCTGGGTTGCCTCCCAACAAGCACCTGATTTAACGTCGCGGCACGACACAGAATCTCGTCTAATCATTGGCAAGTAACACCTTCGACTTCTGACGACCAAAGTCACCTCCATAATAGTGCTTTACTCTTTGTCCATTCACTAAGAACGTTCTCTCGCCACCTACGATGCGCAACTCAATTGCACCATGTGGAGTGACTCTCACTACCTCAAACGGGCCGGACCATCTCGATTTGAGCATCCCCGGAAAGAGTCTCAACCTCGAATTAAACAAGAGAACCAATTGGCCCGGTTCGAACTCGCAATTGTGGATATTCTTATCATGCCAGCGCTTGGTCTTTTCTTTGTATAATTTGGCATTCTCATACGTGTGCAAGCAAAACTCATCAAGATCGTTGAATTGCATAAACCATTTTTCACCCGCTAATTCTGCATCAAAGTTCAGCTTCTTTATCGCCAAATAGGTCTTGTGCTCAAGTTCCACTGGTAAATGGCATGCCTTCCCATAAACCAGCTTGTAAGGGGAGGTTCCGATTGGAGTTTTGTAGGCGGTCCTGTATGCCCATAGAGCATCATCAAGCTTTGTACCCCAATCTTTCCTACTTGCACTAACCGTCTTCTCTAGAATCTGCTTTATCTCTCTATTTGACACTTCAACTTGTCCACTAGTCTGAGGATGGTAAGTGGTTGCAACCTTATATTTGACCCCGTATTTCACTAAGACATTGTCCAATAGCTTGTTACAGAAATGGGTGCATCCATCACTTATCATCACTCTCAGAGTGCCGAACCTTGTAAAGATATGCCTTTTCACAAAGTTAACCACAACCTTGGCATCATTGGTAGGAGGAGCAATGGCCTCCACCCACTTCGACACATAGTCAATGGCCACACGATCACACCTATCACACCTCCTCACGAACTCATGGGCATCTTTAAACAACCTAGGCCAATAGAAACCCGATTGCAACACCTTGGATGCCATTTTGTCACCCGCATGATGACCACCATAGGGCGAGGCATGACAGTCATGCAAGATAGCATTTATTTTAGATTCAAGCACACATCTTCTCATTAACTTATCGGTACACGATTTGAACAGAAACGGCTCATCCCACACATATGATCTCACATCTCGCAAGAACTTCTTTTTAGCATGAGGTTCAAGATCAGGTGGCATTTCTCCACTTGCCAGATAGTTTAGAAAATCTGCATACCATGACACCTCCCCAGCAGTAACGGCCAACAATTGCTCATCCGGGAAGGTTTCCTTGATGACATCTCCCTCAGCTTCATGATTCCGAGTTTCTAACCTGGACAAGTGATCAGCCACTTGATTCTCTGTTCCTTTACGATCTCGGATCACTAAGTCAAATTCCTACAAAAGTAAAACCCAACGGATTAGCCTTGGTTTTGCATCTTTCTTTTCAAACAAATACCTGATGGCTGCATGGTCAGTGTAGACGATGACTTTGGTGCCAACCAAATAGGTCCAAAATTTATCGAACGCCCATACTACAGCAAGAAACCCCTTTTCTGTCACACTATAATTTATTTGAGTAGGAGTGAGAGTCTTGCTTGCGTAGTGAATGGAGTGAAATATTTTGCTCCTCATCTGGCCCAATACGGCCCCAATTGCACCTTCACTAGCGTCACACATCAACTCAAATGGCTCATTTCAGTCAGGAGCCACTATGATTGGTGCACTCACTAACTTCTTTTTCAGCTCCTCGAATGCTTTCAGACAAGCATTATCAAACTTGAACGGCACATCCTTCTCTAACAACCAGCACAAAGGAGAGGAAATTTTTGAGAAATCCTTTATAAATTGGCAATAAAATCCTGCATGTCCCAGAAAACTCCTAACTACTTTCACTGAAATCGGTGGTGGCAATTTTTCAATTGCTTCCACCTTAGCCTTGTCAACTTCAGTCCATCTTTGGACATGTTATGCCCCAGCACTATACCTTCACGTACCATAAAATGACACTTTTCCCAATTCAGTACCAGATTAGTCTTCTCGCACCTAGCAAGCACTTTAGAAAGATTGGTCAAGTATTCATCAGAAGAAAGACCAACACAGAAAAATCATCCATAAAGACCTCCACAAACCGTTCCACCATATCGGTGAAAATAGCCATCATACACCTTTGAAAAGTCGGATGTGCATTACACAACTCGAATGGCATTCTCTTAAATGCATAAGTGCCATAAGGGCATGTAAAAGTGGTCTTTTCTTGAACTTCCGGGGCAATAGAAATCTGATTATACCCCAAATAGCCGTCAAGGAAACAATAGTATTCCTGTCCGACTAACCTGTCAAGTATTTGATCAATGAAGGGCAGAGGGAAGTGACCTTTTCGTGTAGCATTATTCAACTTTCTATAATCTATGCATATTCGCAAACCAGTCACAGTCCTAGTTGGGATTAATTCATTTTGTTCATTCACTCCAACAGTCATACCCCCCTTTTTAGGTACACATTGAACATGGCTTACCCACTTACTATCGGAGATAGGAAATACTATACCTGTGTCGAGCCACTTAATCATTTCTTTTTCTTACCACCTCTTTCATGATTGGATTTAGGCGGCATTGATGTTCCACGCTAGGCTTGTGTCCCTCCTCCATGAGTATTTTGTGCATGCAGAATGCAGGGCTAATACCCTTTATGTCAGACATTGTCCTACCAATGGCATGCTTGTTCTCCCTCAGCACCCTTAAGAGATTTTCTTCCTGCAAGTTAGACAAATGAGAATTAACAATCATAGGTAAAGTGTTAGAGCTTCCCAAATATGCATAATGAAGATGAGATGGTAAGGGTTTAAGTTCCAGTTTTGGGGCCTCCTCAACTGAGGGTTTAGGGGGCGGGCTGATTGTCCTATCCAGAGGCTCAAATTGGGATATTTCTCTTATATATTCTCAAGATGCATCCAGAATTTGCAACATCTCCTCAACCTCTTCTTCAAGTTCTAAGTGATTGAACAACATCAATGCCTTTTTCTAGTGCATCTTCTTTAAACGCATTTGGCTTTACGCATGGTTCATTTATCTCAACCACAGAAATCATGGTTAGGTCCTCGTAATGACGAGGTAACTGAATGGTTTGATATACATTGAAGAATGCTTCTTCATTGTCAACCCTCATGATCATCTTACCTTCTCAGACATTGATAATTGCATCTCCAATGGCCAAGAGAGGTCGTCCCAAGATGATATGAACTAACTCATCAGCCTCATAGTCTAGGATGATAAAATCTGTAGGGAAAATAAACTTTCCAATCTACAGTAAGACGTCCTCATTACCCCCTCAAGATAAACATAAGATCTATCAACTAATTATAGCATCCTCGTGATGGGTATCGGAGCTCCTAAGCCCAATTGTTTGAACACTGACAACGACATCGAATTGATACTTGCTCCCAAATCACACAAGGCCTACCCACATCAATTTCACCAATCCTCACGGGGATGGTAAAACTACCCAAATCCTTAAGCTTTTGTGGAAGCTTATATTGAATCCTGGAAGTGCACTCCTCAATAAGTGCGACGGTCTCAAACTCAGTTAACCTCTTTTTATTTGCCACTATATCCTTAATATATTTTGCATATTTTGGGACATCACGGAGCATGTCCACCAAAGGGATGCTCAAGTGTATCTGCTTCAGCATATCTAGAAATTTGTGAAATATGTGGTCATCATTCTTCTTTCTCAATCTTTGAGGAAAATGGGGGTGGCACCCTCTCTGATATATGCTTAGACTCTATTTTTGTTTCTATCATCTACCTCTACAGGTTTTGGCACTCTTTCTTCATCGATGACTCCTTTTTCTTCTTAGGCACTTTTACCAACTCTCTCCCATTTCTCAATATCACTGCATTGACTTGAAGATTTTTCTCTATATCACCTGGGAGAGCTCCAACAGGTCTAATATTCTGATTGTTAGCCATTTGCCCAAACTGCCTCTCTAGATTTTTGAACTCTATGCGCAATTGTTGATTCTCAACCCTAACTTGTTGATTCTCAGCCATTGCTTTCTGATTTTCTATCAAGAGCTTTTTCATCATGTCAGACAAACTCTCTTCTACTTGTTGTAGGGGTTTAGGTGGCTGATTGTAAATAGCTTGAGGCCTGTTATTCTGATTTGCACCCCAAGAGAAGTTAGGATGATTTCTCCAGTTATGATTGTATATGTTACCATATTGAACATTTTGATTCATCGGCCCTCTAGCTTGTTGCCCCACATAGTAGATGGATTCAGGATTCACGGGGCATATGTCACTTGTGTGACCTTCACCAATAACTCTTAGCAAGCGGGCATCTGTTGCACATTTAGCATCTGTTGTGCTTGGTGCATTGTCATTTTATTCATCTGATTTTCTAATCTAGCTATATCTACCCACATGGCTGAGAAATCATCAAGCTCAATTACACCTGTTGCCTTTTGTTTAAGTGCTCTTCGTGGTTCCCCATCTCCTTTACAATTATTATCATTAACTGTGAAATTGTTTAACATTATCTGGATTTCACTATATGGTCTTGCCATACAACTACCCCCACATGCTGAGTCAAGATTCATCTTTGATGTCTCGTCCAACCCATCAACTAAAGTTAGACCCAACACCTCATCAGTCTGACAATGATGTGGGTAGTCTCTGAGTAGCTTCTTGTATCTTTCTCAAACATGACGAAGAGTCTCTCCATCTCATTGTTGAAACCCATGAATCTGGCTCCTCAGCGACTTTGTCTTCTTAGTGGGAAAAAACATGATTAAAAATTTTTGTGCTAGATCATCCTAATTGTGGATCGAGTTTGCGGGCTCCTTTTGCAACCATTCTTTGGCTTCCCCCAGCAGTGAAAAGGGAAACAATGTCAGTCTAACGTAGTCTTTGCAAACATTCGGAAAATTATAAGTATCCGTAATTTCCAAAAAATTATGAATGTGTCGTTGCAGATCTTTATGAGAAAGACCCACATACTGCCCTATGGACTGAATCAGTTATACCATGTACTGTTTGAGCTCAAAGTGACCCGTGATATCAGGCTGCACTATAGCCTGAGTCATATTGGCAAGATTAGGCCTTGCGGCCTCGATCATTGGTCACTCTTCATTACCTACCATTTCAAGTGGTTGAGGTTGAACTACGATGTCGAACTCTACTTATGTTCTAGTTTTGGCTTCGACTTCCCTCCTTACCCTGTGAAGTGTTCGTTCTATTTCAGGATCAATAGGAAGGAGGTTGTTCGCACTTCTACTCCTCCGCATTCAAGAGAAGAACATGCGTTATCATAAATAAAGAAAAACTAAAAATTAAAAGTTGAACAAATAACGAATAAAAGCTTAACTTAAATAAACAATCAATAACTAAGTCCCCAACAACGGCGCCAAAAACTTGTTGGTTTCCCAAGTACATGCAAGTATACGTGGCCGTCAAATAATAAAGTGACTCAAAAGTCGGATGTCGAACCCACGGAGACTTAGATTAATGGTTAACTAAGCAAACTAAAATCAATTAACTGCAAGATAATCAACAATGTTGTTTATCTACTAAACTACTTTTGCAAATATTGAACAAGTAATTAGCTAATTTATCAGGGATGCAAACAGGTGGTTTGGATTTTATTTAGAGGAGATGAAGATTCCAGGGTTGTGGTCGGTTTATCAATACTATTAAGTTCAATAACCACACTTGTTAATCCAGATTATCAAAGGTTGCTAATTGACCAGATCGTTTATATGAATAGCATGTTTCCACAATACTATTCACCTGTCCACAATGTATCAATCCTATATTCCTATGGTATTGAGTCTATCACGAACAAATATAATACGCTTTTTAACTAAGCAAGACTGTTAGGTATATTCCTATCCTAACCGCAAAATCGTTCCCCGAGCCACGAGTTTAGAAGCAAGCTCTCTTTAATTCTACTCTAAATCTAAACACGGCTTTCCCAAGCATAGCATAGATAGCAGGGTGAATTAGTAGCTACAACAAATCACAAGTTGAAACTAGAATTGAACAAACAAACATAAGATGATAATCCGAATTAACGAAGATGTAATTAATAAACGTTAATAATCATGGCAACCACAACCCAAGAAACTAGAGAGTTTAGCCACTCATATTCGTAGTAACAACTTTCCAAGTATTTTGCATAAGCAAATTACAAATAAAAGACGAAGGAATGAAGCACTCAATGATTTTCTCCTCCAAAGAATGTTCCCAACGTTTTCTCTCCTTCAAAAATAGTCTCCTTAGGTCTAAAGTGTGTAAAAAGTCCTAAAATAATATTTTTCCATGTTTTTTATACCAAGTAGGGTTGGGCCTAGACGAAATCTCTATTTCCTAGCCGAATTAGGAAAACTTACAAACTTATTGCTTTTCATACGTCACGCTGTGCGTCACCCCGTGCGTTGCACTAGTGCTTTTTCCTGTCAGACCAAAAATACCCAGTCTCTGAACTTTGGAAATTTCTGACATAAAATTACACTAATGCGTCGTACAGTGCGTTGCACTAGTGTATTTCTTCAACAGTTGCTTCTTCCTTGAATTTTGACGTCCAGAATTGATCCTCGACCCCCGAACACGATCCTGGCTTAATCCCTTGGGCTTTTACTCAGACTTCATAGCTCCAAATAACTTGAATTAGTTCCACAACATCTACATAACTCGGAATCTCTCCTACAAGGCATAAAACACACAATAAGTGCAAAATACTAACAATTAAAGCTCAAACACAATTAAAGTGTAGTGAATTAGAGTGCAATAAGCGACTAAAACACGAGATTATAGCCTACCATCAATGACACGTGGGTGAATAGAATGCCTTATGAAGGATCAACTCTCTCAAAGCATCAACATTCAGAATACAAATCCATCCTTGAAGCCACATAACACCAGCATCCCCAATCACAACTTTATTAGCACCACCGCGATGCTCCGTGTCTTTCAACAACAACAAGTAATAATCATTAAACTAGCGAGCGTTGATTCGCTCTAACAAAGATGGCTGCACCAAAATTCAAGCAAGAACCCTACTAGGCTTTGAAATATCCACAAATCTGGTAGCCAAGGCCTGAACGTTCATAGCCAATGGCCTCTCCATTGCCAGTATAAATGCCAAACTACCCATGCTTTCTGCCTTTCTACTCAAGGTATCAACTACTATATTTGCCTTGCCCGGATGATATAAAATGGTAATATCATAGACTTTCACCAACTCCAACCATTTCCTACTGCCTCAAATTCAGATCCTTTTCCTTGAATAGATGCTAGAGACTCTGATGATCAGTGTAGACCTCACATGACATACCATGTAAGTAGTGCCTCCAAATCTTGAGCGTGTGCACAATAGATGCCAACTCCAAATCATGCACGGGATAGTTCTTTTCATGGATCTTCAACTGACGAGACGTGTATGCAATCACCCTGCCATCATGTATCAATAATGTGCAAAGTCCAATATGTGAAGCATCACAATAGACAGTAAAAGACCCCGAACCTGCGGAAAACACCAACACTGGAGTTGTAGTTAAGGCAATCTTGAGCTTCTGAAAACTCTCCTCACACTCGTTAGACCATTTGAAAAGAGCACCGTTATGAGTCAACATGGTCAAAAGTGCTGTAATATATGAAAACTCCTCCATAAAACATGGTGATAGTAGCCCACCAAACCCAAGAAACTCAAAATCTCTGTAGCTGAAGTAGGTCTAGGCTAATTGTAAACTGCCTTAATCTTATAAGGATCCACCTTGTTATCATCATAAGAAAAAATATGACCCAGGAAGGCAACTGAGTCCAACCAGAACTCATACTTTGAAAGCTTGGCATAAAGCTGATGATCCTTCAAAGTATGAAATACAATCCACAGATGCTGCTTATGTTCCTCTCTATTGAAAATACAAGAGTGGGGGGGTGAATTATCGAGTTTTCTTTTTGTATCCTAAGTAGTTGACTAGTTTACTAATTAGTCGGTTGAAAATAAAAACAAAAAATAATGAAAAGCAGAAGTAAAGTGCATGAATTAAAGACACCCAGATTTTTATACTGGTTCGGATTCAATGTGAATCATACTCCAGTCCTCTTGGGTTGCAAGGGTGTGCTCTCTTCAAATCTCCTAGAATAATTTCATGCAATCAATCAAAATTAGATCCCTCGATTCCGACTTTTAACTGTCTTCCTTTGATAGAGGAATCTTCAATTCATAGTTTCGCAATCTTGACTTCCTTTAATTTGGGTCCTTGCTATAATATTCTCTGTTAATCTGCTATCAAATCCTTAATTGATTTTTCCTTCGGATTTCCGCTACTCCTTCCTTTTTCATCTCTAATCTTTGATTGTCTTCTATTCCATTGCTTCCAGAGTGTTTCTGCACATAAAAGATGTATTATTTTGCATCATAAAAATAAACGTTGACCCAACAATCTCCTTATTTTTGATGATGACAAAATAATAGTGTAATAACACCAGTTTACTTCCCTATATATCAGTTGACTCTGCAGTTGTTGTTGTTGACTCCCCCTAAATTTGTGTCTCCTGTATGTTGTTTTAGTCGACTCTCACTCAGCTACGCATCCTGTATGTAATTTGTTGTAGTCGACTCCCCCTCAATTTGGCACTGTAATTTACCTACATGTTTCTAGACACAAGACAACCACAAGGAAATACAAAAAAAACCGCTACTTTTCTCCCCCTTTGGCATCAGCAAAGAGTTATGATAAGGCGAAGCATTTTAGCAGTCTATAGCTAACTAATTTAGTATGCAGGAGAAAAAGTAAGTAATTGTCTTAATAGTATAACCTATGACTGAAATATCAGTCCCAAAAGAAGCAAAATATTGTTTTAAGCAACCATGCATCAACGATGCAGAAAGTAGGTAAGAGAATTGGAGATAGCATCCTTATGGAATCCAAAAACATACATTGATTGTGACTAAGATCCCATCGATCCTGTCGTGCACCCCTTAAAAGCCTTTATTGCATTCTCTGCTGTCTTGAGAATC
This sequence comes from Nicotiana tabacum, assembly GCF_000715075.1. Lineage (NCBI taxonomy): Eukaryota > Viridiplantae > Streptophyta > Magnoliopsida > Solanales > Solanaceae > Nicotiana > Nicotiana tabacum. The sequence continues at coordinate 22,606,033 of NC_134098.1, forward strand.
TGCACCCTTATCTTGGAGAAATCAGAGCCTGTCTCCTTTGACACTCCATGGGCATCTTCAATTGTACTTTGCATAAATATTAGAGAGTCCTTGATAACAATCAATTTTTCATTGATGAAGGCTAGCTTTTCCAAGATATTAGGACCAGCTGCACTGGGGAGAGACACAAAGGCTTTTGCTTTTGAGTCTATAGGAGCATTCCTAGCTTCACCATCTTGCTTCTTTACTCAAGTTCCTTTCACAACAATGTATCACATGCTAGCGAATGCTCTGGAGTTATATGACTTAGTGACAGTGACATATAGATAGTTAGCAAGAGATATGTTATGGGCTTCTAACAGATGGGTAATGACCATACCATAGGGAAGACTCGTAGGATCATCGGCACTCTCTATTATGAAATAGATAACCCAAGCAGATAGTTTGACCTTATGCTTAGTTAGAATACAGTAAACCAGGAAAGTATCATGTTGGGAAAAAGTAGAGAAAGATCACGTTCTTGGGAAAATAGTAGTTGCCACAATGTGTGCAAGGACACAGGTCTCAAAACAGACATCACTAGGTCCTAATTGACTTGGAAGGGAATCAGAGGGTGACTCAACTATACACCTTTTTGCTTGACCAAAAGAAATCTCAAAATCCTTATGCTAGGACACTTGCACTGCACTAAAAAATAGAGTCAAACAGAGTACAATCCAAGATAATGCGTTTGCCAAGAACTAAGGACTCTAATTTGTCAGGTTTGGTAGAACGAAGGTTAGCATAGAACATTTAAACAAGAGATTTATATACCTTTGGAGGAGACAGACAAAAAAAGTTTTTCCACCCTTGGAAGTCGAAGAGTTCCTTGACCGTGCAGTTGAGACTCTCCATGACGTTTAGATTAGTGTCTCTGCAATGGGCTACGGTTTGTCTTTGAATGCTATGAAGGCGTCCTTGTTGGATGTGTCTTAAAAATTGAGGTCTGGTTCGAGAGAGCTTGAGAGGTCAGTTTTGGGCTTTTTAGGTGTGAAGGTTTCAGGAATATCTTCCATAGGTCATTTCCCTAAGGTTTTTTCATTGAGGCTACGTGCATCATCTGAGAGTTCCTGAGAAGAGGCAGAATCTTTAGAGTGGTCTAATCCTAGGTTGACTGGTTCAGGAGGTTGAGAAGAGAGTTTTGCTCGGGAACGAGTGCTTTTGTGGGTTGAGGCAAAAGGTATGGGCTCGACATTGTCTAGGAGTTCTGCGTCAAAATTTATGAGGGTTTTGGATAGTTTTGATGGTCAGGTGGGTATGAGTGGCAGTATGATGGCCGGGTATTATAGGTGTCGTAGGTGGTAGTGGGGTTATGGTACTTTAAGGGTGAAGGATGATATGCTGGTGGGGGTGTTTGATAGGTGACATGAGAGTTCCGTCCATGGGCTAACATCACGACACCCACTTTCTTCTTCTTTAAAATACCTCCAGACTACAAGGCTTTATTGGTAGCATGTAGAGCTTCAAAGTTGGTAACCTTACTACTCTTGATGCCATCCTTGATTCTTTGTCCAACTTGTTGATGTCGGAGAACTTATGATTCTTTATGACCATCAATCTCTCATAATACTGCGGATTCTGAGCTGTGACGAAGAACTTATTTATTTGTTCCTCTTCTAGTGGTGGTCTTACTTTGGCAGCTACTGATCTCCAACGGGTGGCATACTCATGGAAGGTCTCCGTGGGTTTCTTCTTGAGGTTCTGGATATAGAAAATATCTAGTGCATTTTCTGTATTGAACCTGAATGTGTCCATAAAATCGGATGCGATACTTACCCAATTAGGTCATTTCTTTGGGTTCTGACTGATGTACTAGGATAAAACTTCCCCAGTGAGACTTCGCATGAACATATTCATGTGTAATTTCTCGTTTTTGCCTACTCCCACGAGTTTACCGTAGTAAGTCCTCAAATGCACTTTGGGATTATCGGTGCCATCAAACATCTCAAACTTTGGGGGTTTGTAACCCTCCGGTAGCTCCACGTCTGGTTGGATACACAAATCTTCATAATTCAAACTCTTAGCACCATTCCCTCCTTCGACACTTTGGACCTTCCAAATAACTTCTTAACTCTTCAGCCATATTCCGGATGAGCATATCCTTTTCGGTAGGTTCGGGTAGGTATACTGTTTGCTGCGGGGTGTGTGGTAGATTTTTCACATATATGGGGTTGCTTTGGTGTGTTCTAGGGACTTGAGTGTATGGGTGATCATTGATGGAGGTCTGGGATGGATCGTGGGTAGGTTATGGCATATTATGAGTGGCATGGTAGGTGGCGTTTAGTGGATATTAGGTCATATTATGGTGGTGTTGCTGAGGAGTTTGTAATGGTGGAGGGTTAAGGTTTTGTGGGGGTGTGGGGTTCTGATATTTATGTGTAGTAGGGGGTTTTGTAAAGCTAGGGGTGGTGGATTCCGGGGTTGTAGGTTTTGGGGAGGCGTCTAGTTTTGAGTGGTAGCTTTCTGGTGATTGATGCTTGGGACGTTAAAGGTAAGGGAGAGGTTGGCGAGGTTGCGGACCTGCTCGAGTTTGCCTTGTAGCTCCAAAATCTTCTACTCTAACTGCAGAAAAAGTTCATTCTGTCCCGGTGTACTTCTTCCGTCTGAAGTCTCTACATTCTCTGCCATAGGAGCATTGTCTTTTTTGTTGCCACTCAAATCATCCATCTTTCCTTTGCCCTTGCTTTTGATGTCGTTAGGTGGAGGACCTATAGATCTAGTGTGATATGCAGACATTGCCAGAATGCATGAGCCAAAGAAAAATAAAAGTTAGCTAAGCCAGTAAGATGAAATAGAGAAGTCTTGCAATATTTAAACAGATAGCACGTAAGGCATGTAATAGTTCGCGTCCTAATTTGGGGACCTCATTGTGCCCGTGGTAAGCCTAAGCGACAAGTAGACTTGTAGAAAATTTGTGCAAATGTTGCTACATTCCATTAATGTGAAAAATAAATCAAACCAATCTATTACTAAATCGAAATGATAATATAGAGTCACTAATGGCATAAAGCCTTATTACATCAAATCTAGATGAAATCTAACTATAAAACAATAAAGAGATTTTTCTATTCTATTTGGTCCCAAATGGACCTTCTCCATGCTTTGCCCTCTTGGCTCCATCTATTACATTCTCAAGGTCACGTATGTCAAGCAGTAAGTATGCCATTTCTAGCTTTCCTCCCTCGTCGTAGCCCATACCTTGGCAATCCCAGAGCCTCTTCCTCATCTTTCCCTCCAATTTCATAAACCATTGCTCTAAGTATTCCAACCTTTTTGTTGACTTGTTCGTGATCTCCTTCCATTCTTTTATTATTTCCATGTCTATATTATGTTGTTCCAGATGCTTGGTCTCATATTCAAAAACCCTCTTGCGCAGCCTTTTGTACATTACCTGTGCCTCGGCCACTTTATCTATGATTCTTCCTTTCCAGTTGACTCCCGGTTTGGCATCCCTGATTATGTCATCCTCTAGCCATGAAAGGTAGTAATACATATGCCAACATGGTACCGGTCTGGCTCGATAGTCTCCCCATCTACAATGATCTTTTGATTTCACACGTGTTGAGCCTTGATCATGAAAAGATTGACATCCCCTTTGAAGTCCGCCTTATACTAAGTCATATTAGAAACCCGAGGTATAACATGCTTCCCCCCAGCTTGCCTCTTTACACTTATAAGAGCGTAAAGGTAGATTCCTCGCAACCTAATCAACATCAAATGGGTGGACCCTTTAGACCTAATTATGAACTCTTTTCTAGGAAACCATTTGAACATCGAGTGTACCTGTTTGTCGGTCAAATTACTGAAGATGTGTTCCCATCCTTCAGCATTTTCAGGTTTTGCAAATCTATCAGGAGCAAATGTCATCTAATTTTGATGATGACTTGCGACGTAATAATTCAACGGCCTACGCAAGAACTCTTGACGGTAGTCTCCCCTTTGAAAATTTTCTAGCAACCAAACCTGTAGCAGAAGATTCCACCACTCAAAATATCCGGCCCCATGCTTGTAGCGATCCAAAGCTCGATACATTTCAGCTATTATGATAGGAATAATAGTGTATTTTTATCCCTCGATTCCTTCCATCATGGTCCTCATGACCATGGCTAAACGAGTATGAATTTTCTCTCCTTGCGTTGGGAAAATTAGCAAACCCGGAAAGCAGACTATGAAGACATAAACTCGACGATGAACCCATCCAATGGAGGTGATAACCCATTCCTCATGATGCAAACAGTACGATTTGTTGTGTCCGTACCGTTCATAGAGAAACTCAAAAGGAATGTAAGACTTCTTCAAGCAACCCAACTCGTCATTCTTCTTGAACCCAACCATTTTTAGGATACCGCATAGGGTACAATTTTCTGGCACCAACAGAACCGGCTATCCCAAGGAATTTTGGCGAAGCCCCCAATTTCTTATAAAAGAGGAGTCATCTCTATATTTCCGAACCGAAAGAAGGCTCTCTTTTCATCCTAAAACATAGTGGCTGCCTTAATCAGTTCCTTGTTTGGTCGGACGTTCATCAAGGATGGTACATTACCCAACACCCTTCTTACATGATTCTTGTTACATGGTGCGAGGTCGTTCCACCTATCAATCAACAGAGGTGGGATATTCTGAACCATGACAAACCTGGAATTTCATGCTTTATTTTCTGCATTATATAAAAGAGTCAGCCCTCCCCCCTCCAGATTTGATTACTTACGCAATAACAGTTAACGTGTTGGCATATTTTTCCAAGTAATGCACATAGCATAAACGTGTGCCCTGGAATTGTAGAGATCCCTTTGGACTTTGGATAAGGCTTATCTAAATAGATTAATATGCCACGAGCGTTTAATCCATCTTAGGTTTTAACATGATGCATGCACATTTCAATTAGAGTGAGTTTCCAGAAGGGTCTAGACTGGTACTCTCAAGCAGACTACTTGACATGGAAAGACATGGGACCGTCGACTGCACCGCTGATCGACTAGTCTATCGCTAATAAGCCTTTCCGATTTGACCAAGGTATTTAGTGAAAGTGCACACACTCATGAAGCGTCACTATGTTGATAGTAGGCAGGAGTGGAGTATGGTGTTGAAAGCATGCTTATGCGGAAGTAATAACATGTAGCCATGTAATTTTCATGATGAAGGTACATATAAGTAGTATTAAACAATGCGATAAAATAAGAAAGAGAGAAAGGGAAAAGAAAAGACAAAGAAAAAGTTAGCATAGTTCACAAAAGATTCGAAAACATACATAGATGAAGCAAATAAAGGTGATGGGGAAGGATTGTTCATGATGTAGCAATTTCAAGCAAATAAAAGGGGTGGGAAGAGGTAGGTACATGAAAGAATCCAAATAATTAAATATTCCACTGAAGAAAAAAATTCTTTATGGTCAAAGCCTAAGTATATCCCCAACAGAGTCGTCATGTTGTCGTGCCCCGTTTTCTCGCAAAAACAGGTTTCGACGTTTGACAATTCTGTTTAAATGTGAGTATTAAAAGAGAAGAGTCGCCACCTAATAATTTTTGAAGTTCCTTAGGGCACCTATTTTCAAATAACTCTATTTTAACTAGTTTGTGTCATCAAAGATCGGGTAAGGGCTCAAATTACCTCAAAGAGAAGGGGTTAGGCACTCTTCGAGGTCCGCAACGGTGGTTCCCGATCGAATTTTACACTATGCGGATTATCGAATTATAATTATCTTATGTGAGCATGTCAATTATAAGAGAGTAGAGAGTCCAAATAACTAATTAAATCATTCAAGGTGAAGAATAAGATGGAACGAGTGATTAAAGCAATTAAATACAAATGAAAGAAATAACTCATTCACTAATAAGTAATTGGTACAACTCTTTTAGAACTACAATATACATCCTAGTCCAATCTAAGTTCAATAAACAAGTGTACAAGTAGTAACCATGTAATGGGGTCCGATTTTTTTAGCCTAAAGGATCACCCCGTGAAACATAAATAATATTTCGTAACTCCCTTAAGTATAAGGGTTTCTCATATATTTTTGCAGGCATAGACTATCATCTCCTGCTACCCGATTACTATCTTGAAGTTGTTACCTAAAAGCATTCTAGATCAATTCTAAGTCGCACCCTATGTGTACTTACCTGCCCCATGCCCATGGTCCAGGAGGATTTTAGACCTACTATGTGGGTGGTTCTAGACTTACTTAGGCTGCTCAAAATGATAAAACTAAGTGTACACAATTAAAACAAGTAGGACTTCACACAATAAGTAACACAAAAGGCTCAAGTTCACCTCCTCATATAGACTAATATGCACATAATTAATTAAACAAACAATTGTCACTTATGTTAACTACGTTCAAGATTAGGTAGGCGGGCAACTATGAGTAGGCAGAGTTGGAATTGGATCATACTAAATCGTTCAAACCTTATAGGCATGATTTCTACCCGAGTGGATATGATTAAGCATTTCAACGGTTAATATAAAATCCTATAGTAAGGATTTCTAGATGGCCAGATTTGACGATAAAGCTGTTTTAAAACACAATTCTATTAAATGGTCCTATAGCCATGCTTTCTAGGTGAATAATAGAATCTTATAGACATAGTTTCTAAGTGACTCAGATCTGGGCAATGAAGTTGTTGAAATTGCATGTTTGTTTGTTTATTCCTATAAGTATGCTTTCTAGGCAAGCCACAGAGCAAAAGAAATGCTATCAACAAGAGCAGTTTCGATCACTTGGATTGACATCCTATAGGCATGATACCTAGGTGAACCACGCAATTGAAGATAGCAATTTTGATTATTTGTATTGGCATCCTATAGACATGATATCTAGGTGAAGAAATGAGACAGTTAAACAACAGACAAGTCCAATTTTAGATCCTACATGCATGATATTCTAACAATGCATGTTAAGACATTAAAATAATTGAAAGCCCTAAATCATGCCTTCTAATTGAATAGGTGAATTTAACAGCATGTTATACAGATAATTCCCGAAGTATAGGGCATGACGAACAAACAAGACATTTAAAAACATGTAGACATGTTTTCTACCCATTCATGCAGGAAATAAAGTATCCCCCCACCCCCATTTTCACTAATTCCACATTATTCGTTTTTACAAATTATTATAGGCCCCAAACAAAATAATACAATCCCAAGTAGGACAATTACAGAATGAAACCATTACAGGCCCAATAGAATAGTTACAAGCCAGGTACCAAGTAACTCAGTGATGTTTCTGGGCCTTCAACAGCCTTACTCTTCGCGCAATCAGCAGGCTCAAATCCCAGGCTCACAAGAACAATTAGAGTGCGCCTGAATCTAATACCCAGGTCCAACAACACATATGGCCCAACAAACTAGGCCCAAATGAATGCCTTGCTTACCTAACTGGATGCCAAACTAACCATACAACTGCAAACTACATACTAGGTAAATTAAATAGCCTTCAAAATCCACACCCTTAGTTCTTAAGGCTGCACCCAACAGTAAGTTCTAACCAAAGACATATAGACAGGCTTACACGAATTCTGGATAGGAACACAAGGCATACACAAGATAGGCACGTGCTATATTTTTCAAAAAATAAGTTCAAAGTGACAAGATTGAACATTATAAGATAGAAAACTACTCTAGATAGAATTTCAAAGTAAAGCATGATCCAGAATTAAATTAAAGGGGGCCTTAGACATAAGAGTCTAAACATGGAAGTCTAGAAAAGTCATAATCAGGAACAAAGGTGAGTAGAAGGATGTATATGAAACTTTTTAACATGAGATATTAATGAAAAAATAATCATAAACTAGTTATGGCCAAACAGAATAACAAAAAAGTTATTGGGCATGGTCTACAACAGTTGACAAGCAATCACTTAGTTGAACGAGAGAAACTTAATGTGTTGTGTATCGGTCATAACACAAAGGTCCAAAAGTCCTAAAAGCAATACAGGAAAGTATTTCAACTTCAGGTCAACATGATAAGCAAGCATCAGGCCTTTTTCCAGTTGGCTACACATAGGAAGAATAGGCTATACATATTGATATTCACCCCAAAAGTCTTAAGCAATACTAGAGAATACATGAGTGGAGAAAAAGAACAAATCAATGAGCATATGATGATAACATAACATCATAATTCACAAATACGTTTGCTTAGAAATTGAGCCAGTATTGACATATAGACTTCACATGGTCACAGACTAATTTCAGGAAACTAGCTGGTTGTACTTGAAGGACTTAGTAGCAGGAAATACATTCAAACAAATTCTGGGCATGAACTAATTTCTCAAAAGAATCTCAAGAAAGGCAGGGAGATGGATGTTGCACCCTATTTTGCACTAGTCAAAACAAGATTCAACTTGTGGTTTCTCTATTGTTGATAAAAGAGAGTCGCCATCTAATATTTAAAGGTATACTAGGGTACCTATTGGGGCGATGGCACTTCACTTTTTATGAAAAATTTTGATTTGCCTCTTTGATGGTAAAGCTTGCGATTCAGATCTGATTTTCTTTGGGAAGTGGGCTGCTGTTTTTCGCTAAGTTTTGGTTTTAGAATCTCGTTAAGAAAAGTAGGTGCGTGAATACATAATATGATATAAGCAAATGTAATTAGTGAAATAAGGATTAATTATTAACTAATTCTTTTTAAATCCTATATTGTTTAAGGCTTGCCTATGTTTTATATGACTTAAGGTATAAAGTAAAGCATGTAATCCAATATATAAATGTTAAATACATATATGATAGAACAACAACAAAAGATGTAACAAAATGCAACAAGCAGTAGATTAAACTAGCAAAGTAACATACTGAATTAATAAGGCAGTAAACAATAATAAAGGAGTCGAGAGAGAGAGAGGATTGGACTCTGGAAATTGGGCCTCAAAAGGCAGGCCTAGTAGTAAAAGGACGACAGCAGCTGACTTTGGACTCCCAATAATGCAGCAGTACTGGGCTTGGGACTGAGTTCCTTAGGAACTCAGCAGGCCCAAACAAATGTACATGTCCAAAAAAAGAGAAAGTCATTAGATACATATTCTATATGTTCAGTCATGCACCAGACATAGAAACAGATGATCGAAGCAAAAATGTAACAAACTATTAATACTATAATGCTATGAAAACCTATACTAATGTGATGGTTATACATGGCAAATAATTTACATACAAAACCGTTCATTGTCATTAAGAAATAAACCCCTAGAGAACCAAAAGTGTCAATGAATTAAGGGCTAAGGAGAGAGTTCTACTCAAGGTCGATGCCTCATTTGAATCCCCGATACTTCAATGTTCCCAAGGGTCTCGAGGCTCAGGGAAAATATGCTTGTGCCATGGAGAGTGACCCAACCTAGAGCTAAACTCCATTCCCAAATACCCCTAACCATTAATGACTCATTTTTCCCTAGGGGTTTAGGTGCCAATGAGGCCCTTTCAATGTAAAATAAATGCTACGCTATACCCTACCATAAAAGTATATTTTCTCCTAACAGAATAACATAAGGACACAAAAACCAATCCTTATGATTAAATTTCTAATACCAAATGAACAATACACATATCAAGTAAGTATAAAGGTCAGACTTCAGACACATGTGGGAGGGGAACAGAAAACACTATAATATACTGTCAAAGGTCTAAACAGTGGGGAAAACACATTCAACGGGGAAGGTAAGGAACACAGAGTTCAGATATGCAGCAACAAAAGAAATACAGACACTCTTTCCCTGGCAGACTAATTATGAGTTGATTAGCTTAAGTCTTGCCACTAGCACATGCATAGACAGACCATACTTCTTGGATTTCCTTAGAAGCATCACCAAGGATTTAAACAAACAATCACACCAAACAACTTCTTAAGTGTTATCCGAAGTACAAGAACATGATCAGGATTCTTAGTAAGACTATAGGTTATAGATTCAACATGGAGTTCCTAAATATGCTTAACAGAATAACTCTCATAATAATATCAATCTTAAACAAACTATTATGTTCAAAGTAATATCAATAAAGAACTTCTCATAAGATTTAAATATCAGATTCAGTTCAAGTTGACACTAAGGAGAAGATTGAGTACAATTTAAAACAAAGCATGGGATCATGAAGCAAAACAAGGGAACATACAATAATTTAAAATCAACTATGCACATATACTTTAATGATCTTACAAAGGCAGGGTGAGCCTTACAAAATCAGCAATGCCATGAGAAGGTTAAAGACAAAGAAGGTGTTGTGCCAAACCAAGTTCAACTCAGATATACAAATTGAGATTTTACATCTAAAAATGAGGCAGTTATACTCTGGCTTGAAAATAGGTATAGCTATGTTTGTTTTATGAAAAGAAAACTTGAAAAACAATAGAATGTAGACAAAAGATCACTGAAGTTCATAAGAGTTAACTTCAACAACACTATCTCATATGGGTACAACCAACAATTGGATATGAATACAAGATTGTCACAATGATAACTCAAAAGCTATTCTCAGAGTAAACAGACATTGATATAGAGAAGTAGAGCACTTAAGCACTTAGTATTTCATGCTTCAGTTAAATGGTAAAATGTGTAAAGTATGAACTCTCAGGTTTTGTTCCAATGAGGATTATCAAACAGTGATATCGACTACACGGCAATAAATGCAGGAAAACAGTGAATGGAGATAAATATCACAATAAAGATCATAATAGAACTATTAACAGAAAATCTGAAATTTTAAACAAGCATGGAAGTCATTAGAGCACATTAAGGAAGTTTAATCATATTATCTATCTAAAAGTTATTAAGGCTCATAAAGGTAACTTAATCATGTAGACTCTTTAGGCTTAGAGATGCAAGTCATTAAACTCATGTAACAGTTTAAACAATATCAATTAAAGAGATTCACAAAACATGATGAATGATCACAGATCAACAACACTTTAACATAAACATGGGGATAACATTTTTATATTAATGATAACATCACAAATTACTACAGTTAATAGAAGACAACGAGCATATTCGCAACATTTTAATAAGATGATCAAAAAGAAAAGTTAGCGGTATACTAACATTTTCGAGGGCAGCAGACCAAATAAGAGCCTGTTTTTCCGTTTAAGATCCAAGAACTCAGAAAACTTCGACCAAATGAGCACCTCAGAGCAAAATCAGAATTCGGGTAAGAACTTAGCCTCAGTCGAAGAAATTCTACAACTATTAAATTAATTTTCTGCCTTGTTTTTCCAGATGTTCTTAGTGTGTTTTTCTTTAGTATTAGGTGGTGGTAAATGAGAGCATTAAAGGCTCTATTTTGAATACTATTAAGGCTCTAGGATTTCAACTGATTCAAAATAATAGTGGAATATGATGAAAGACTTATGATGATAGCACGATTGAGTGAAATTGAAAGAAAACAGAGGGGAAAAACAGGGTCGAGTTTACCTGAGCATGAGGAGATCAACCGTTGAAGCTTTTGACCAGCGGTTAAACCCTAATGTCCAGAGGTCACTGAGTTTAACCTCTGGACATCGAATTCTCATGATGAAACTCTGAGAATGATTCCATGCATGCTCCAATTTTACAGCACACGAAGGAAGTCCAGAGATTTGAAGTTGCATCTTTGAGTCTAGGGTTTCAGATTTGGGTATTTTGAATTTTGAGTGATGAGATAGGAAATAGCCGGCTAGATTCGCGAATTTCAGAAGGCAAAATGATGGTTTCGGGCTCGATCAAGACTTATGAGAGAAAATCAGATGATTTTCCTTTTGAGCTTAGGGTTTCGGATTAGGGGTCCCAAATTTGTGTGATGAAAGAGGAAATTATCAGCGAGATTCGTGGATAGGGAGACAGAAGGGATGATTCAGAGTGTTTTCGAATGACCTTGCACAAATTTGTGCAAGGTTCTTTAGATTGATGGCTGATGGAGATGAGAGAAAAGTGAGAGGAAAGGGAAATTAGGGCGGCTGAGTGAGGTGAGAAATGATTAGGGTTTTTGGGGATGGGGAGTTCGTCTCTAGGTTAAGGTTGAATGATAGAATTTTGGCCGTTCGATATACTAATCAACGGCCCTGATAAATCAGGGATTAAAGATTTTTGGGGAATCATTTCGATGTCCGTTAGATTATGAGATTTTGGACGGTGGGGATGAGATCTCTTGGGCGAGTGTTTAAAATTCAACATAAAATTAGAGATTAAATATGAGTCGTTGATCAGATGGATCAACGGCTCAGATGTATGTATGTTTATTTTGTGAGTGGTGAGGGAGGGTGATGTGGCGCATGGTGATTGGTTCATAGGTTATGGCACGAATTGCCAATATGGATGAGATGGGGTGTTTTGGACTAGGTCAGGTCCATTTGGACTTGGTAATTAGGCTAAAAATAATTAAAGAGACGACCATTAGCTTTTAATTGAGAATTGCAATTGTAGCCTTTTGTCTTTTAATTCCCTTTTTGACATTAATTTAATTAAGTATTTGTAAAAATACTTTATTTTCTAAATTGTAACACTAATTTCGAAATACCAACATAGTACTCTAATTTACTAGAAATTAAGGAGTAATTTATCAAATTAATTATAGAACCTATGTAATGTGTATATACAAGTTATTTTAATAATCTTTAAATAGTAAATATATTTGTAATTACATAATATTAATACTGCATGATTAATTTTAAAACCAATACTTAATTAATTTGAAAAAATATATTTATTACTAGAAAACACTTTAAAAATATTTATTATAAATTATTAAGTATAAATAAATTAATTTTAAAAGAGAGGTCAAAATTGGCTGTCAACACCTGCCTCTCTTTGACCGGAGACGATGAAAGAGTTTGCGGGCAAAGAAATTAAACCAAAGCCAATTTTGTCCCGACTTTAGATATGTATTGCAGGAGTGGCATGAAGATTGTGAGTTGCAAGACTTAAGGAAGAATCTGGGAAGATTTTGAGAAGAATTTTGGAGATGTTGGGTCGAATTTTGGCTTTGAATTGCTTACATACATCGGGCTTAACGAGGATCAGGCCTCAACTAGTTCTAGAGTGAGGATTTTTGAGGAAGCGGCACTTGCAGGAATTGCCACAGTATCGTATTATGACGATACATCGAGACAGGATATTGGACACGCATGATAGCTTGAATTTTGTGGCTTGATTTGAAGGAATTGAAAATTTTGAGTTTCACTGGTTGTCTTGAACTTGGATTCTTGTCTCGCTAATGGGTTGGCTATCCCCATAGCGTTGTAGTTTGGTCTGTTGCTAAGAAAGGTTCCTCAATGCGGTGTTTGTTCTTGGCAAAACAAATGAAATACACTCATACAAATATATTATAATGCATAATATATTAAGATGTGATGTAAATGATGCAGGAATGAAAATGTTTTGCTTTCGGCGAGCCGTTATTCGGGATCGGGATGATGGGATACTCGATCTTGTCTCGATTTGTTGGCCGGTCTATGTATTGTTCTGCAGTTGTTAGAGCATTTGAAAATTTTCTCCACTTGTTGGGAGAGCTTGATTGGTAGAGTGCGTCTCCGCTTGTTGGGAGAGATTTGCATCGAGAAGTGTCTCCGCTTGTTGGGAGAGCATTGCACTGAAATGTAAAGTAATCTCTGCTTGGGAGTGATTGACTAAAATTGTAATCATGCCTGAAGATGCATGAGCAAAACGTTAAAACATTCAAAGTAACGGCAAAGTAAATAACAGCATACCCAAGAGATACTCTTGACTGCGAAGCTAAGTTGCGGCCATCGATTGGCAGAACGTCGGTGAAGAAGTTTGCGATTGTCTATTCTGTCATCCGTTGTGATGGAGCGGCGATGTGAATTTCTTTGTTGGCAAAGTTTGCAGTTTTCTATATTCAAGACTTCGGTTGGCGAAGCCGACATTCGATTAGTACAGGGCACTCCGATTGATTGAGCTGACGGTTTGCTATATACAGGACTTCAATTGGTGAAGTTGACATCTCGTTTGTACAAGGTGCTCCGATTAGTTGAGCAGGTGGTTTGCGATATACAAGACTTCAATTGGTGAAGCCAATGATCCATTTTGTACAAGGTGCTCCGATTGTTTGAGCAGGTGATTTGCTATGTACAGGTTGTTTGGTGTCAGCTTTCTGATTCTGAGGCACCTGCAAAGGATTCAAAGGTTAGCTTTAGCTGTACCAGAAAAATTCAAGTAAAGGAGGAAGAGAGATAATCTTAGGCATATGGCGGATCTGTCATTTGCCCAGTGTGGTCTTAGTGCTTCCTTACTCCTTGTTGACCTTGTACTCAAAGAAAGATTCTTAGTGGGGGGGCAGGGAAGTTGGTTTGCATCGACCACAGTGTTGGTTTGCACCGGCCTTTGACATGATTTTGCCGCAAAGTTCGGTAAATATATTTTGTTTTAGAAAACATTTTTAAAATACTTTGTTTTTTAAGGAAAACGCTGCCATTCTGGATTATGACATGTTACGAAAGGTTCTTCACATGCGAGTGTATGCTCCTGAGAACTCTTCCTTGTTGATGTTGATCATCTGTGATTTTTCTGACAATGCAGCTGTCTGGTGTCATGACTGCATCCTAATTTGAACTAATGCATTACAAGGCTTTCCTAAGGTTATGACTAAACCTTTTTAGGTTGCCTACGTATCCAAAATGGAATCAGGTCTGAATGTAGTTCGGGGATTATGATAGAATATGTTGAAGATGACCGAGCCTACTCAGCCAGCCTACCTATCCAAATAGAATCAGGTCAAAGTATATTTTGATTACAACAGATGAAAAATGATGAGATTAAGAATGAAAATGGTCGAGTCTGACTCAAATAGCCTATGTATCCAAATGGAATTAGGCCTGCGTATTAATTTCTGAGAAAATCAAGTTGGCGTAGTTCCTGAGCAACATACCAAAGTGATATTTGTTTTTTCTTTTACAAGAGAAAAGGGGGAGAGAAACCAAACCCTACGTGGGTTACCTACATATCCCTCAGTGGGAAGTCTGGTTGAACGTTGTTCTATTACATTAAAACCTAACTCTATTTGTCTTCAAACATAGTATCTCTTGATTGCGTCTGAGTTGATAGGCTTTGTGTTGACTCTTCTATCCATTTCTGCCAAGATTAGAGCTCCACTTGACAGTGCTCGATGAACAACGTAAGTTCCTTGCCAGTTTGGTGTGAACTTTTCTTTAGCTTCCTCTTGATGGGGAAAGATTTTCTTCAAGGCCAATTGTCCCGGTGCAAACTGGAAAGATTTCACTATCTTGTTAAATGCACTGGCCATCCTATTCTGATATAGCTAACCATGACATACTGCATCCATTTTTTTCTCGTCAATAAGCATGACTTGCTCTTGTCTGACCCGTATCCATCCAGCATTTTCCAATTTGTCCTCTTGAATGACCTTTAAAGACAGTATTTTGACCTCTACAGGTATCACAGCTTCAGTGTCGTATACCAACATGTACGGTGTTGCCCCAATGGATGTTTTCATGGTGGTCCGATAACCTAGTAAAGCGAAAGGTAGTTTCTCGTGCCATTGTGTGTGATTGTCCACTATCTTTCGTAGAATTTTCTTGATATTCTTGCCTGTTGCCTCGACTGCACCATTCATTTTTAGTATGTAGGCTGTGGAATTGCGATGGATGATTCTAAATTTCTCGCAGATTTCTCTCATGAGATCATTGTTGATATTAGCGGTATTGTCAGTAATGATAGACTCCGGTTTTCCAAATCTGCAGACGAAGTTGTTTCCGACGAAATCCACCACTACCTTCTTTGTGATGGCCTTGTAAGTAGACGCCTCGACCAATTTGGTGAAATAGTCGATAGCTACCAAGATAAAACGGTGTCCATTTGATGCAGCAGGCTCTATAGGTCCGATCACGTCCATGCCCCAAGTTGCGAACGACTAGGGTGAACCCATTATGTTTAACATATTTGGCGGAACCCGGATAAAATCCCCGTGAATCTAGCACTGGTGAAACTTCTGTACATAGCAGATATTGTCGCTTTCTATAGTCATCCAAAAGTATCCAGCTCTCAAGATCTTCTTGGCTAATGTGAACCCATTTATGTGGGGTCCGAATGTTCCTGCATGTATCTCCTCTAGTAGTCTGGTTGCCTCGACAATGTCTACACATCTCAACAAACCTAAGTCTGGGTCCTCCTGTACAGGAGTTCTGATATTCAGCTTAAAGTATGCATATTTTGATGTATATTACCTCGTATTTTGCTCATGTCTCCTAGATTTCGAATGTATAATATAATGATTTGGGCTGATTTGTGGTATTTCTATGTGTAGGAATCAATCAGATGCGATTTGGAACAAAGGTGCGCGAATTGGAGCGAAAATGGGAAAAAGGGCAACAATGCACAGTTGAGCGCCACAGGAAGTGTGGGGTGCTACCGGTGGCGCAAGTTCCTCGTTGAGAAAAAAGTGATTTGCCAGCCTCCGGAGGGCTCGGTTTATACCATTAGTAGCATCCTCCGGGTATTCTCTAGTTGCAAGGAATTTCTTGATGTTGTGATACCATGGTTTACTATTTGGTTCTTCATCTACATGGAAGCAATAGGCATGTTGATCCCTGATCTCTACCTCGATAGGGTCAATTTAGTTCTAGTCTAAATGATGAATCATAGATGATAGGGTTGAAGGGCGCCGACGAACTCGTTCTGAATCCTGGGGACATGCTTGAACTCAATCTTTGTGAACTTCTTGTACAGCTCCTTCACGCAGTGCAGGCACATAAGTATCTTACCATTCTTGGTGGACCATTCCCCTTGGACTTGGTGTATCAACAGATCAGAATCCTCTATGACCAAAAGTTCTTTGACGTTCATGTCGACTTCCATTCTGATCCCAAGGATACATGCTTCGTATTCAGCCATATTATTGGTACAAGGGAATCTTATCTTTGCTGATGACGTCTAAATCCACTACTAAAAAGTAAATGGACACGGTCGCATGTAACATAATTTACCCAATTATGAGTCGGGGTCGAATCCCACAGAGAACAATATATAGGTGATTAGGTGTGTAAGAGAATTATCACTTATTATGCTAAGCCAAACACTTAGAAAGGTTTTGAGAAAATATTTATTACTAATTGCTACAAGCATGGATGCAATGGGAATTACACTCAAGTAACGATCCAATGTATTTCACGATTTTACAAATATGAGCGAGTTTATGTTCATTAGCATCGGGTAATAATTCTATATTAGCTTCTTCCGAAGACTAACAAGACTTCCTAATTGAATTATCCCAAAAATAATTAAGAGATGAAGCACACCCAAATATGGCTACAAGTAGTTCAATCCTATCCCTAGGTGGAATCTATAAAGTAAGGTTAACTCCTCAAGTTCTTGTTAATTAATCTTTCCCAATCCGAAATTATCTTTTCCAAAATTAATTCGAAGTTAATGGGCGAGTCCTGGGGTTAGTTAATCCCTTTGGAAATAATAAAGAACGAGAATAATTAAAGAAATAATAACTCACTTCATAATAAATAAAAATTGTTCAATACATAAGCACAATAAGATATTTAATCTATCTTTAAATATGAATATTCCCATAAACAAGATTCAAGTATTGGAAAAGATACTACACACTTAGATATACAATACAAAGTAAGAAAATAAAGAAATGAACATAAATGGGTAAGAAATCCTCAACCAAAAACTTCAAATCTTAAAGACCCAAATGTGTGTGCAAGAACCCTAGCTCCAAAACTTGTGTTCTCTAGTCAAGAGATATCCAAGATAATCAGAGACTGACCAAAGTCTTTTTACAAACGAGCTGAGTGGTGTATTAAAAGGTTTGGGCGTCAAAAATGTGAAATGCCAAAACTGCCCAGATTTCTGCAAATTTTAGTGAATCGCGTTTGCGCAAACAGGCCTGCGATTGCGAAGAGTAATGCTACAAAGAACCGCGATCGCAAACCAAAACCCGCGTTCACGTACGACACCTGACAACCGCTGGTTAGCTTTCTTCATCGCGTTCGCAGAATTGTCCACGCGTTCGCGATGTATGTTTACCTGACCTACCGCGATCGAATGTGAAACTTTGCGATCACGAAGTGCATTATCTGGCAGCTACTAATTTTCTCATTTTAACACATTTTGACTTGTTTTCGTCCATATCTTCTCTAAATCACTTGATACCTGAAAAACACCAATAATCTCAACAAATGTCTTAGTTTCTCAACAAAATCATACAAAAGCCTAAGTATCAAAAGAGATAATTTGGTAAAATACCTACTTGTCAAACCCCCAAACTTAAACTTTTGCTTGTCCTCAAGAAATTCAACAACTAAGAACATCCTTCAATAAAATCATCAATTAAGCTCAATGACATACTACATATCATTTCATGTCAAAAAGGTTCAAATTAAACACAATGTAGTGACTTCTGTTGGTACCAACAATTAATCAAAAACATATGAATCCCCAACAAATTCTCACAAATTTCATTTCAATTCAATTTCTCAAACACCATATTAATCAAAGCAGCAACCAAGTCATGACACTAAAGCTTCAATGTTTGCTTCATTATAACAAATAATTTTCCTTTGTTCATTCCTCCCAATTGGAGATTGGATTAAGTTCACAACTAAAAATTTCATGTTCCCTCGCACTTAAGAGAGAGTCCCAACTTATACATTGCAATTTAAACACAAATGGGATATCAAATGGAAAGAATTAACTCTTTCTCTCACAAAGATATTCAAATGCACAAAAGTAGTGCCACAGGCTTGCCATTCATGTATTTCTCCACTAATGTAGACACACTTGGTTCAAAATCAACTAGGACTCAAAACCTCTCTAAGTACTACAATTTGCAATAATTAAAGCACACTTCCTTCAAAAACAAATTTCATCCTTTCTTCACTTTTCATTCCACACTTAATCTTCCCTTTATTCACAACTCCTTATTTTTCCTTCCTTTTCTTCTTTCTTAATCATTCTTTTTTTCAAAAATCAAGAAAGGTTCCACTATCTTTTTTTTATTTACCTTCCACCTTTTATGCAACTACCACATCACAACTTTTCAAACCTTCACCCCCAAACTTAGGCTTTTAGCCTATATTTACACTTTCAAAGTACTTAGGGAGGTAGGATTCCAAAAGATAGATCAATAAAGAACGAAGGGTTAATGCTTGTAACATGATTACCAAAGAAAAAGTTTAAAGGTTCAAAAGGGGTTGACTAGAGAAAATATGCACGGGTTGAAATTTAAGGCACAATAACGGTCCAAGGAAGGACTAACATCAGTTTTCAAAATAAGTTAGTCTTTGATTTCGCTTTGAAGCACATTTCGGACAGGTTCTAGACTACAAATAATGCAAAGAAAAACTCACAACAAATCTCACCATACATGGCACATGCAAACTTGAGTTACATATAAATCCAAAATTCAATTAAAACCAATGAACCAAAAGAAAATTACATATAGCCTAAAGGACTATTTAATGAATCAAAGAGTCGAAAATACAACCTAAAAGTCATAACAAGGATTATCACTTCAATCATTTTTTATTTTAAAGATCAAGACTTCATATGCCAAAGTTTAAATCATGTTGGTACCAAACAAGCCACACGTTGATTTATGGGTAAAAAGATCACACCCAATAACTAATTTATTCACTACTAGCTACTAAACTAACTCAAAAAATAATTACGTAAAAAGAGAAAAACTAGACAAGACTAATCCCTTAAGAAAGTTGTCACGCCATCCATCATAGGGAAAAGTCACCCGGTTCAACACAAATTATTTCCTTGAAAAAGAACCGTGGCATAAAGAAAAACCAAGGATTTTAATTAATACTACTACAAATAAATAAAGTAACAAAATAATAAAATAAAAACTAATTATAACATGCTAGAATAAAATAACAAAATATCACTAATAAACTACAAATGTTAACCAATCTACACAAGTTTGAAAAAAAATATAGTCATGCTCCAAATACATCATCACATATAAATGTGCCACCCCCAACCTAAAGTGTTGCACTTTCCTCAATACAACAAAACAAAATAAGATAAAATGAAAGATGTGCTCCCTGAAACTGTATCACTCCGAGCTGGAGGTACTAGGAACTGTGAGCTCCAAGTAATCCACGTCGCCGTCATATGATCCATAAAATTTTCTCAATATGCTCATCGTCTTTGTCAAGAACTTTTTTTTCTTCTTTTAATATTCTCTCAGCTTCAGCTGCCTCCGCTCAATCTTACCCAATTTGGCTTTAATGGTTTGCTGCTCCTCAACAATATCTGTCAAAGATGGAACCTTTCCTTGGCCAGCTGAACCTGTAGATGTGCTCTCTCCAGACGGTCCAGAAGGGAGACCAGCTACAAGCTGGCGAACCTGTGTCTCCATGCCATAGACTTGGCGAGAGATATACCTGAGTGTGAGAGGTCCCTGCTCAAGTGCTACAATAGCAGTACAATTCCCTGTGGCATCTGCGGGAAAATCGAGCATCTCAGTAATGGTGTCAGGATACTGGCCAAATGAGGGAGATGCTACATCAATCTTTCTTTTCTTCGGTGCATTCCCCACTCCCTTTCTCAATAATGGATGAATGAGCTTCTCTGGGTTCTTTTCCTTCTCTGTAGGCCTTTTCTCCACCACCTCCTCATCGCCTAAATAAGTGATCAAGGATGGGAAGAATAAACTATTAGTCCTCTCCACGACAACCTCTGCTATCTCATCAACAATAAGTTATCCCACATTCACTTGTGTGCCCTCTATGATCGTGCAAATCACCCTTGCCTTATCAAGTGTAACCTCTGTCTCATTACGTGAAGGCATGACTAGAGCACAGATAATGGAGAGCAAAGTCTTGGCCTCGGCAGTGAATTTAAAAGACTCGATTCTTAAGTGATTTTTTTTATCTAATTCGGCATCTTTCTTCCGTGCAAATGGTCCACACACCACTATGTTCCCAAGTCTTTAGTTGTATCCATGTACACCTGGTTGTCAACATTGGGAAGATTGTAATACGCATTTATCAGTTCTGGATCAAAGCGGACTTGCTTGCCCTGAAAGTAACAACCAAATCCTTCTTGAAGTCAGTCTCCACAGCATTTGCATAAAATTTTCTTGTCACTTCATGATTGGCTTTTCTTGGTTCTTCCGAGAAGCAAATCCATCCACTCGATACCAATCTTCCATGGAACTCGGGCCACCGACTTTCAAGGTCAGTCAAAAGAATGCCTTTCTCCTTAATCATGCTTCTACACAGCTATTTGTCATAGAGGTGGGAACATCTTAGTGATGAGAATATGTCCCTATCAAAGTACTCCTCTTCGGCAACTTGTTCGACATATTTTTGAACATTTTCATTTGATGTCGAAGCCATTTTTAAGTTCAAAGTACCTACAAAAAGAGTGAACATGTCAAACACCGGTATGGACACTTAAAACATTGTATTAGGAGGTATTTAGGCTAAAGAAATTGGTCAAAAACCATTAGAATCAGAAGTTGCACAGTTATTGTTTGGCTGCTTGGGAACTATTGAATCGCGATCGCGGAAATGGGCAAGCGATCGTGAAGAGCATTTTGATATTCAGCAGATTTAAAGCTTCGCGATCGCATAAGGGAATTCGCGATCGTGATAGGGAATTTTGGTTCTCGGCAGAATTAGACCTATGCAATCGCGGAATGGGGCATCGCCATCGCGAGGGTCTTCTTCCTCTCCCACTAACAGTTCGTTTGGGCATTTCATCAAACAGTTCATGCACACCATTTTTCTTAGCAATTTCACACCACTGATTCATGGAGTTTTGCCCCGAAATTTCACAAAACATCACTCAAGCTCTCAACCAATCTCACCCATCAAGCAAACAGGCATATCACACAACATTCTCATTTGAGAAAGAAAATAAAACTTAAGCCCTAAAACCTTGAAAATATGGCTGCCCTTCAACTATTTCACAACAAGATTGGAAAAAGTGAGAGTTAAGGAAGAAATCCACATATCTTGAGGATGAAAAGTGAGTAATGCAATGGAATTGAAGCAAGAGGAGGATTAGAGATGGTTTACAAAGGGATTAGTGGAGTAGGAGAGTATTGTTACTGTGTTATGGGAAGAAGTGGGTTTCTTTTATTTTTATTTCTAGTGTTAACCGTAATTGCATGTTAATACCAGCATTCGCGTAAAACAAACTAACCTAAAAGATGCGACCGCGCTTGTGCTTCTGTAGTCGCGTAAGGATAGAAAAATTTTGTTTTGCGCGAACGCATGGCATTTTATGCGATCGCGAAGTTCAACAGTTTTCTTCAGCTACTGGTTTGGACTGCCCGGACCACTCCGACCTGCTCAAATCAACTCCAAAAATTCTAAAACTCAGCAGATTAGTCCAAAATATTATACTAAGCTATTCTAAAAAATAAAAGTTCAAAAATGACTAAAATATTTTAAAATGATGGGTTGCCTCCTGCCAGGCTCCGTATTTAACGTTGTGGCACGATGCGAATCAACTTTACCACTTTTCTCGTCACTTGGAAGATATGAACTGGGCACCTAACTTGGAATCAAGCTTGTGACCACGAGCAACGGCCGGGGGGGGGGGTGGTAAGTAGATGATCAAGCCAAACTTTAATTTCTTCATTTTGCATTTCTTGGCTTTCATGTGAAGAATGTTATTTTGCCTTCTTGTGCCTTCAAATTGTAAAATGTATGGCCTTTGCATTTCCCCTTTGCAATCCCTCATTGATTCGTGTAGTTCAATTTACATATTACCACACAATTCCAATGTTGAGAAATGCTTGAAATGTGACATCAAGCCTCCAAATTTCAATTCTTTCCGGATTTTGACATCCTCTTGGTTCCCCGAACTTGAGTCAAATTCAACCATCTTTTCAACTACAACAGTTGACGCTAATTCCATATTTTTCATGGCAACAATGACAAGCATGGAGTCGGTTGGCGGATGTTCAATTCTTGATTCCTCAAAATAAAGCTCACTTTCTTCCTCGAAGTTGGACTTTTCTTGAGCTGTTTCCACACTCTCAAGTTGGTGGGCATAATGAGCCTCAACCAATATTTTCATTTGAGCTTCCAAAGTGCGGATATTCTCATCATTGTTAGTCAAAATTTATTTCAAGTCCTCGAGTGTCAAGTTGTGCTTCTCCTTATTTTCAAGAATGGCCTCCAACATGAGCATCATCCTCTCATTTTGAGCATTTGAGAGTTCTTCTTGGTTTTGATCAAGTGTCAAAGAAGGATATTCGACATCAACCTCTAAGGAAGGTTCTTGACTATCATTCACTTCTGAGATTTTTTGGACCTCTAAAGCTTCAAGCATTTCTCCCATTTGTGAGTTCAACCTTTCAAGCACCAAATCATTTTGGAGTCTATTTTGCAAAAGCTCCACCAAGGCATTTTGCTCTTTGTTTCCTCCTTCAAGTAGGCATTCTATCATGAGCTTGAACTCTCCATTTTAACTATGCTCAATTTCGTCTGCTTCCCTATCCTTATAATGATCATCACAAAAAGTATAATCATCACAACAGGGGATCAGGTAACGGAAGGACAAATAAGCACAATTATCCCAATGGCCATTTTGACCACCACACTTATCTAAAATACTCCACTCATGGGTTTGAGATTGTGCGCACAATCTGCCCCTGGGAGAATTTAAACAATTTTGCCAATAGTGTGGTACTCCACAATAAGGACAAGGGTCATCAAAGCATGAACAACTACCATCCGACCAATTTTCATTATGCGATGCCATTTTTCAAAACTAAGAAAATAAACAAGTAAGAAATAAGAAGATAAACAAGGATAAGAAAATAATTATACAAATATTCACAAGTTTAGACCAAAGCATATACGCTTATTTCTCAAACAACCTAAATACGCCAAATTTTTCCCCGGCAACGGCGCCAATTTTGATGACGTCCAAATCCACTACTAAAAAATAAATGAACACGGTCGCATGCAATACAATTTACCCAACTATGAGTCGGGGTCGAATCCCACAGAGAACAATATATAGGTGATTAGGCATGTAAGAGAATTATCACTTATTATGCTAATCCAAACACTTAGAAAGGTTTTGAGAAAATATTTATAACTAATTGCGAAAATATAAACTAACCTACAAAGCAAGTAAAATGATCAATGGCTACAAGCATGGACGCAAAAGGAATTACACTCAAGTAACGATCCAATGTATTTCATGATTTTACAAATATGAGTGAGTTTATGTTAATTAGCCTCGGGTAATAATTCTATATTAGCTTCTTCTGAAGACTAACAAGACTTCCTAATTAAATTATCCCTAAAAAAAATTAAGAGATTAAGCACACCCGAATATGGCTACAAGTAGTTCAATCCTATCCCTAGGTAGAATCTATAAAGTGAGGGTTAACGCCTCAAGTTCTTGTTAATTAATTTTGTCCAACCCCAAATTATCTTTTCCAAAATCAATTTGAAGTTAATGGGCGAGTCCTAGGGTTAGCTAATCCATTTGGAAACATTAAAGATCTAGAATAATTAAAGAAACAATAACTCACTTCATAATAAATAAAAACCGTTCAATACATAAGCACAACAAGATATTTAATCCACACTTTAAATATGAATATTCCCATAAACAAGATTCAAGTGTTGGAAAAGATACTACACATTTAGGTATACAATAAAAAGCAAGAAAAAGAAGAAATGAACATAAATGGGTAAGAAATTCTCAACCAAAAGTCTCAAATCATCAAGACCCAAATGTGTGTGTAAGAACCCTAGCTCCAAAACTTGTGTTCTCTAGTAAAGAGATGTCCAAGATATTCAAAGACTGGCCAAAGATCTTTTTACAAATGAGCTGAGTCGTGTATTAAATGGTTTGGGGGTCAAAAATGTGAAATGCCAAAACTGCCCAGATTACTCCCAATTTCAATGAATCGCGTTCGTGCAAACAAGCCTGCGATCGTGAAGAATAATGCAGGAAAGAACCGCAATCCCAAACCAAAACTTGTGTTCGCGTAGGGCACTTGACAACCATTGGTAAGATTTCTTTATCGCGTTCGCAGAATTGTCCCCGCATTCGCGATTTATGTTTACCTGATCTACCGGGATCGCATATGAATCTTTGCGATCGCGAAGAGCATTATCTGGCAGCATCTAACTTTCTCATTTTAATACATTTTCACTTGTTTTCTTCCTTATCTTCTCTAAATCACTTGATACCTAAAATATGCCAATAATCTCAACAAATTTCTTAGTTTCTCAACAAAATCATACAACAACCTAAGTATCAAGAAGAGATAATTTGGTAAAATACCAACTTATCATTTGTCGATGCTGGGTAGTACTGTCCATATTCCGAAATCAGGACTGCCCCAATTCCGACTCTTTTGAAGTTTGTTGCTCCATCAAAAAATATTCTCCATCCAGGGTATGATTCTGCAGTATCTTCTCCAGCAAATAATACTACTTCATTGGGAAAATACGTTGTAAGCGGCTCGTAATGCCCATCTACCAGATTCTATGTGAGGTGGTCGGCTAAAGCTTGTCCTTTGATAGCCTTCTGAGTTATGTACACAATGTCAAATTCACTGAGAATTTGCCATTTAGCTAGCTTTCCGGTAGGCATCGGCTTCTAGAAGATGTACTTGAGCGGGTCAAGCCGAGATATCAAGTGCGTAGTGTATGATGACATGTAATGCCTTAGTTTCTGGGCGATCCAAGTCAGAGCACAACAAGTGCATTCTATCAGAGTATACTTGGCCTCACATGGCGTGAACTTCTTACTTAAGTAGTGTATGGCCTGCTCGTTTCTCCCAGTTTCGTCATGATGTCCCAAAACACAGCCAAAGGCATTATCCAAGATTGGCAAATATAGTAACAATGGCTTCCCTGGTTCGGGAGGAACCAGAACTGGTGTATTTGACAGATACTCCTTAATTCGGTCGAAGGCTTTCTAGCACTCTTATGTCCATCCTGTGGCAGCATCTTTCTTTAGCAACATGAAAATGGGTTCACATATTACCGTGGACTGGGCTATGAAGCGACTGATGTAATTCAATCTACCCAGGAAACTCATTACATCTTTCTTGCTCTTTGGTGGCGGCAATTCCTGAATAGCCTTGATTTTTTATTGGTCCAGTTCTATTCCCTTCCTGCTTACAATGAAGCCTAATAGATTTCCAGCGGGGACTCCGAATGCACACTTTATTGCATTCAACTTCAAACTGTAACTTCGCAGGCATTCAAAAAATTTCCTCAAATCGTCCAAGTGCTCCGAACCTTTCAATATTTTATGATGACATCATCCACTTACACTTCAATCTCATTATGAATCATGTCGTGAAAAAGGGTCGTCATGGCCCTCATGTAGGTTGCTCCGACGTTCTTGAGACCAAACGACATGAGTCTACAGCAGTAAACTCCCTAAGGCGTGGTGAAGGCCGTCCTCTCTGCATCTTCCTCGTGCATCAAGATTTGGTGATACCCATCAAAACAATCTGCAAACGACTGCAATTCATGCTTCGTGCAGTTGTCGATGAGGATGTGGATATTTGGCAGAGGGAAATCATCCTTTGGACTAGCTATGTTGAGATCTCGGTGGTCCACACATATTCTGATATTTTCGTCTTACTTGGGTACTGGACGATGTTTTCCAACCAGCTTGGATAGTTGGTGACCCTTACTACATTCACTTTTATCTGTTTATTCACTTCTTATGTTATCCTCAGACTTAAATCAAGTTTGAATTTTCAAGGCTTCTGCTTGACCGGCAGTATGGTAGGATCGGGGGATAGTTTATGCGAGACAATGTCAGTACTTAATCCCTACATGTCATCACGCGAACACATCAATGTAGTGTCGGAGGAGCTCAACTAGTTTTTCCTTCTACTCGGCTTCCATATGGATGCTGATTCTGGTTTCTTTTACATCTTCTTCACTTCCAATACTGACCACTTCCGTATCTTCGAGGTTAGGCTTTTTCTGACTCTCAAACTGCTCGATCTCCTGCGAAAGATTGTCTGGCATCATACTCTCATCGTAATCCGAGTCATTGTGCTCAACAGTTTTGCTACATGTCATAATCGTGGAACACAGGTTTTTAGCATTTTGATTACTTAAAAGAAAAGCTAAGTATGAATAAAGCATTAAATAAAGTTATAATATTTGAGAAAGTGATTCTTTTTATTTCATCAAAAGAGGAACGTCTTAAGGGTTCAAAAGAGGCAAATGACAAAAATGTACAGACACGGTGCTGGCCTCAATTGACCGTGCACTTTTCAAAAGAAACTTTTTACAGTTCCATACTTCCAAGACTCCCGGCGAACCAAAGATGGACTCGGTCCAATTTCGAAGGTCTTCCCCTGGTTCGGCATCCCTTATAGTTGGTGCCTTGATGTCAGTCCCTTCGCAGCATTCTTCAATCATATTCATGAAAAGCTTTACCATCCCATCGATGATATCATCTTCTCATACTGAACTCTGACCCGGACTTGCAACATACTCTAGGATAAAAAACTTTATCGCGGAGCTAATGGTAGGAGCTTTCCCTTCCGAAGGCTGATATCCTATGCCGACCCTTCCTTTCTACCCATTATATTCAATTGGCTCTGTGATTTCGTCCAAGGCTCCTGGCCTGTATCCATATTTCATCATCTCCCTTATAGCCATCTTGGATCTATACGGCGACTGTATCCCCAGGTTTTGTTTAGTCTTTTCCATTTCGGTAGTCTGCATGATTTCCACTACATGGAAAGAAACTCCGTCTAGCCTTTTAATGAACAGAACAACATACTCAAAATAGGCAGAGTGACCCCACTCTCCATGAACCACGATCTCCTGACATCCCCACTCAAATTTCATGCATTGGTGTAAAGTGGATGGCACGGCCCCTGCCATATGTATCCAGGGCCTTCCCAACAACAAGTTGTAAGAAGAGGAGATGTCCATTACTTGAAACAATATGGGAAATTTGACTGTCCCGGTCTGCAAAGCCAAATAAATTTCTCCAATAACATCCTTTTGCAAACCATCAAAGGCTCTCACCCTCACGTGGCTTTCCTTGACTTCCCTCAAATGAATTCCTAACTCCCGTAGGGTGGAGAGCGGACAAATATTGACTCCTAACCCTCCATTGACCAATACCCGAGACACCACTATGTCCCCATATTTGACAGTGATATGAAGAGCTTTGTTGTGACTTGCACCTTTAACAGGAAGTTCGTCTCTTCTGAAAGTGATCATGTTTGCTTCCACCATTTTACCAATTGTCGTGGCCAGCGCTTCACTGGTAGTGTTACTTGGTACGCTTACCCCACTTAGTACTTTGAACATGGCGTCCTTATGACTATCGAAACTCATTAACTGATCTATGATTGATATCTGTGCTGGAGTTTTCTTCAGCTGTTCCTCCACAGAATACTCTTTGCTTGACATTTTCTTCCAAAACTCGGCGACTTCTGGGTCTGTTACATTCCATCTTTGAATTTGCTCTCTTCCCAAGTTCCCTCGATTGACATTTTGAGGAGCGTAGAATCTCCTAGACCTAGTCATACCATGGGCTGCGACAGAGTCTGTCATTTTGGCCTTCCCCTTTTGCTGGTACGTCAATGTGACGGTTTTGTAGTCCCGACTTTCTTCTTCTCATGTAGCAACAACAGGTTGTCGCTGATAAGTTTGAACAGTAACTATAGGTCTCACTTGTACTATAATCACTGGAGTCCTTTGAGGAGGGACGCCGACGGCTTTTACATTTCCTATAGTGACAATCGTTCCCCTCAGGTCATACTCTTCGTCCAATGTGATCATGTTAACTCTCTGTTTTCGGTGATCTGGAAGCAGATTGCGATTCACATTGGCCGGCGCCGAAGTGCACTGGATGGCTCCGCTCTTGATCAGTGTTTCATTCTCATTTTTCAACATAAAACAATCTTCAGTATCATGCCCAGGTACATTGGAATGGTACACTATCACGACCCAAAATCGAAACCGTCATGATGGCACCTAACCCAACACGCTAGGTAAGCTAATTAACTATAAAACAAAATATAATAATACTGATGTGAGTCAAAGATGAGATAACTGAATTTTATACAACTCCCCAAGGACTGGTAGTACAAATCATGGGCATCTAAGATTTAGATTTCTTTACAAAAACTGAGTTGAAATATTTACAACATTTGTTTGAAATGTAAATGAATAAAATTCGAATCTAATGCTACCAACGACTAGTGATAGCCATAACCGAAACACAGGTAAATCTTCCGATCTAGCTCCCTTCGTACGCAGGAACATTAACATCCAACATCTGCACGCAAGGCGCAGAAGTGTAGTATGAGTACAACCGACCCCATGTACTCAATAAGTAATTGTAACACCCCGAAAAATTTCAAAATACTTAAGTGTAAAGCCCGGTAAAGTTTGCAAAGAAAATAATGTTTCATGGTGCCGGACAAGGCTTACTTGTTTGAGGACTGTAGAAATTCTTCGCGGCGAGCAAGCTCGCCGCGGCTCGGACGTTTTGGGTTGAACAATGCATCGAAAAGTAAAGGAAAATTTTTGGCGGAAAAGTGCATTTCTGCGGTCCATTATGCGACTGCAGAATCACTCTGCGAACCGTATAATAGCCGCAGAGTGAGGCAGTTAATGGGGTCAGTTGGAAGCAATTATGTGGTCGACTATGGGACCGCATAACTGTTATGCGGTGCACTATGCGACCGCAGAACAATTATGTGGACCGCATAGTGACCGCAGACTCAGGTAGATTTTTGGTCATTTTGGACACCAATTATGCGACCGATATGCGGTCACATATGCGACCGCAGAACCTGTTCCGGAGCTTCATTTTTGGGTTTTTAAAACCTGACCCTACTTCGTTAAATACGCGTTTTGGGGCATTTTTGAGATATAATCTGACATTTTAGAGTGAGAGAGAGTGCCCTAGGGTGAAAAGTTGTTCTTCAATAATTTTTCTTCAATTCTTGCTCAAGTTTTGGAAGATTAAGAAGGCAAGCTGACTAGGTCTTCATCCTAGAGGTAAGATTCTACACCCTAAACCTTAATTTCGAAATCATCTGAAAATGGGTAATTAGCAAGATAATTTTTGGGCATGAAAGTTGATTATTTTACATGCATGTGATATCAAGGGGTGTAGGAAGATTGTTGAACTAAGCATGGTAAAGATTGGGTTGTGGGATGATGGAATCTTCCTTGAAACCTTGTGCACACCTAGTGTTTGATAAAATGCTCAAATGAGCTAGAACCATGATTATCATCCTAATTTTGATTCAATTTGTATATTTCTAAAATAGATTGAAGTTGCTAAGAATTCCAGAACGTTTTAGAGTTTAAGGAAGATCAATTGAGGTATGTTGGCTAAACTCTTCTTTTAGAATTGAATCCCATGATATTCATGTAAATTATGTAGGTCCCGAGTGATTCATTATGAAATTGGCTATTCCGAGTAAGATTGGGTTGAAAGATATATGTTCAACAAGCATCCCAAATGCTCTATTCATGTTATGTTACCAATTGAAGATATGTCAAAATATGGGCTGCGCATTAATAATGTTTCGACTTTAAGTCAAGTTCAAATGAAGGCTATTATGCCAAATTTTGTGAAATATCTCTATGTGCATTAGACTCTAAATTGCTCACATGTGTACTACACACTTTGATTTGAATTGTGTTTATTGTTGATGATGAGGATGATATTTGAAATTGATAATGTGAGCATGAAATACTGAATATGGCCAACGTGCCAAGAATGATCTTATAATTATGGCCACTAGTGCCAATGAAATGAAAAGATGTGAAAGTATTATGAAATACGATGATTGATATAAAAAGGTTGATGTCTCAAATAAGACGGCCTAGCCGGTCGGGTCGTGATCGGACACCATGCCGCACACATGGTGGTGATTGTGCTGGAAATTGTAATTGAAATGGTAATTGTGGTTGATGTCCCTAATGGATAGCCTAGCCGATCGGGTCGTGATCGGACTCCGTGTTAAAGACGGTGGTATTGATATTGAGAGAAATTGTGGTTGATGTCTCTAATGAGATGGCCTAGCCGATCGGGTCATGATCGGACTCCGTGCTAAGAGTACGATGGTACCGGTATTGTGAATAATGGTATTGTGGACAATGGTATATCGATACTAAAAATCTCCCAATGTGAGATATGGAAATTAATTTGAACATTGTCTTGATCCTAAATTTAGGTTTGATATTGATTAAGTCTTTCATTGATATTATGATAATCTTATTTGTATTATTTGTCATTCTATTGAGAGGGTGTTTAGTTATACATACTAGTGCTATTCGATGGTACTAACGTCCCTTTTGCCGGGGGCGCTGCATCTTTAAATGGATGTAGGTGGTTCCACAGCAGGAGATATTGATCAGTGATAGCAGTTCACCTTCTTCCCAGCTAACTTGGTGAGCCCCACTTCATTCCGGGGTCATAAATCTTTTGTAGTTTGTGTATTCTGTTTGAGGTGTAGCTGGGGCCTTGTTGACGGCATTATCATTGTTACTCTTCTTTATCTATAGAGGCTCCGTAAACATAGTGTGGGTTGTGTATTGGTGCTGGGAAAAGACAAACTATATTATGTTGTGGATGTATTACTTGTCCATTTGAGACTTTAAAAATGATGAAACAATTGGTAAGAAATTAGTAATTGCAGACATGACCACTTTATTGTTTAATTAAGGAAAACATATACTCTCTTTATTCATGAATGAGTTTGGGTAGAAGGAATCTAACAGGCTTGCTCGGTCGGGTTCACTCGGTTGAGCACCGGTCGCGCTCCTCGGTTTTGGGGTGTGACAGTAACAAACCTAACCTTAGGTTGAAAGTAGTAACGAGCTGGGACAAGGGTTAGAGAACAACTCCAATGACCAGCAATAGTTCATAACTAAATAATAAAGATGGTACAAGAAATAACTCAGCTCGTCCATAGTTACGGAAAATAGGCATGCTTTTCAAGTATACAGTAGATCCCAAGTCTTTCACCGAAAACCCAAAAAACATATATGAGTAAGTTTGAAAACCGTGATTTTTCCCAAAAAGCCTTACAACAATAAATAAGATGTTTCATTTTCAGATAGCATGAGGAAAATACATCTTTATGCCCTACATGTCAATATACAAGGTGAACTTATGAATGTAACCAAAAAATCGGGTAGCAGAAGGAAATGTATCTCTTTGCATGTATCTCAAGTACGCATGTCAAATGCAATGCATCTCAGTGATGTATTCATGTACTCACACTCTCAGAGTACTCAATCTCACTGTCTCACACTTTCCACTCATCACGCTCAATCACTCGACACACTCAATCACTCAGTACTGAACAAGGTAGATCCAGCCCAGGGCAGATCCAACCTAAACATAACAATGCTAGCAATGCGCCCATTGTGGATGTGCAGACTCTGGAGGGGCGATCCAGCCCAAGCTCTATAATAAGCCAACTTCTGGAATGAATCTGCACGGATAACTCACGTGTTGCACGGACAACTCACGTGCCATAGTATCAATATCAGGATCCGCACGGATAGCTCACGTGTTGCACGGATAACTCACGTGTTATAGTATCAATAACTTCACAATCAGGCCCTCGGCCTCACTCAGTCATCAACCTCTCCAGTCTCTTGGGCTCACAACACTCATGCTAAGCAACCCAAATCAATGATATGAGATATGAAAATATACAATAACAGAGACTGAGATATGATATGTAATGACAAATACGACTGAGTACATAACAGCAATTAAACAAATAACTCAACAACAAGGAACGACCACTATGGGTCCCAATAGTGCTAGCATATAGCCTAAACATGATTTGTAGCATAAATTACATCTCAAGTGCTCTAACACATAGAGTACAGAAAAAATGTTCAGATGCAGTAGCTACACAATTACATCGAATCGACTAAATCATAGTTACTATGGTGCACGCCCACACGCTCGTGACCTAGCATGCGTGTCACCTCAACATCTATCATATAATATGTAATTCAGGGTTTCATATCCTCAGCATCAAGTTTAGAAGTGTTACGTACCTCGAACAAGCCAACTCTAATACCAAGCAATCCAAACGATGCTCCAAAATGCCATCCCACGCATACCGACCTCCGAATGGCTCCAAACTAGACAAAAGCAACTCAAATACATCAAATAATGCCAAAGGGAACAAACCCAATCGATAAAGGTCGAATATTTAATCAAAAGCCTAAAATCAACCCAAAAGTCAAACTCGGGCCCGCACCTCGGAACCCGATGAAAATCATAAAATCGGACAACCCATTAAATTATGAGTCCAACCATACTAGTTTCACTCAAATCCGATTCTGAATCGATGTTCAAAACTCAAAAATTCACATTATGAAACTTTAGGCAAAACCCCCCAAATTTCGCTCTTGAAACCCTCGATCAAATGCCAAAAACGAAGATAGATTCATGATATAAAATCAAAAATGAGTAGAGAACACTTACCCTAATCCACATGGTGAAAATCACCTCACAAATCGCTCCTGTCCGAGATCCATAGCTCCAAATATGCTAAAATGGATGAAACCCCCGAAATAGAGTACTTTATAATTCACTGGATAGTCATATGCATCGCGACCGCAGATTAATCCACGCGATCGCGAAGAAGAGAAAATGGCACTGCTCAAAATACCCGATGCGTTCACGAGACAAACCATGCGAACGCGCAGACCACTGGAATAAAAGCTACGTGAACGCGCCCTGATAGACACGAATGCGAAGACATCTCTGCCCAACACCCACACTGATATGCGATCGCCTTCCCAGGCACACGACCGGGTTACACAAGCCGCTCGACCTCCGCAAATGCAGTCCTATAATGGTGAACGCGTAGAAGAAATATCCCCTTGCGAACGCATAGAAGGAAAATCCGCACCAGCAGCCCAGAACACACCATCAATCAAACATAAAGGAAAAATGCCCCGATTTCACTCCGAAACGTACCCGAGCCCCTCGGGACCATGTCCTAACATTCCAACAAGTCCAATAACATAACACGGATCTACTCGAGGCCTTAAATCACGCATAACAACAACAAAACGTTGAATCGCACCTCAAATCAAACTTAAATGAACTCTGAACTTTCAACTTCCGAAACTCGCGCTAAAACATATCAAATCAACTCGGAATGGACTAATATTTTGCACACGATTACCAAAGGACATAACTAAGCTATTCCAATTCCCGAAACCACAATCCGAATCTGATATCTCCAAAGTCAACTCTCGGTCAAACTTATGAACTTTTTCAAACCATCAAATTCCAATTTGTGCCGAAACCTTCTAGAAACATCCAAATGCAAATCCGGGCATACTCCCAAGTCCAAAATCACCATCCAGACCTAACGGAACCATCAAAAATCCAGTCCGAGGTCAAATACTAAAAAGTCAAACTTGGTCAACTCTTCCAACTTAAAGCTTCAATCATGAAATCCATTCTTCCAAATCGACCCCGAATAGCCTGAAAACCAAAATCGACGATTCACACAAGTCGTAATACATCATATGGAGCTAATCATAATCTCAAACTACCGAGCAAAGTGCAAATTCTCAAAATGACCGGTCGGGTCGTTACATCCTGCCCCACTTAAACATATGTTTCTCCTCAAACATGCCACGAGTGGTTCCAAAGCCATCAAACCGTCATGTAACCTTGCCATGCACATACCTGGGGGTGATCCCACACCACCCTATTCCATAGGCCCGACAACACAACATAACTGAAGATCATTACTTCAACCTTAGCCCATAAACCACATAATCCAATTTCCAACATTCGGAATTTCCTACATGACCCGAACCTCGCATCTACACATTGTATAAGTCTAAACATACTGCATCAAGCCATAACCATAATCCAAGATGTACTCACATGACATACCACACGATTCGCATACTCGTAACAAAATTTTCGATCACAGTAGCTGCTCAAAATAACCCAATACCGGTAATAAACCTCATATCAAACAAAACCTTGTTCTAAAACCTTTTTACACTGCCGATGATGAAAGAAACACGCATAACTCATAACCATTCATCAGATCAACAAGTCTTGGAGCTCCCTCTCCTTCGACAAGAACTACAATCAAATTCTAAGCCGATCAGCAACATTATCCTTCGAAATATACCGCAATCAGATCTGATAGCACCCATTCTAGGTACGACGACCTCGTCTTATCAAATGTAGCTGCCCTGTTGACATGGCACACCAATACAACCTTAAGCCACAAACCATGGAATACGTGCACCAATACGCAACAATTCAAGTGTACTCAAACATAGAAAAATGACTCAAATGAGAGAATCGTCCCGCAAGCTCAACAAGTAACGCCACAATAAAATGCTAAGAACCATCCAAACACTGGTCCATATGAAATACCCCAAGCCACCATGCTCAAAATTAATAACCACGCGCAATTCGAGATCAAGTACCCAAGGTGCATGACCGTAACCACGAAGGAACTAATAACACAATGCCACCGTCCAGAAAGAACATAACCAAATGTGTAATCAATCATTCAACACTCTAATATACATCTTGCTCAAATTCTGCTACAATGCCCAAATAGACCCGTACCATGTGTGCCTATAACCAACGAATCACAGCCCCTCGTAGAATAGAAGGGTAACTCATAGAGCATCACGGAACATGAATAAGCTTAACTCGAACCGAATGGCACATCCCTCAACAACAGCAGTGCAGAATCAACCAGTCTGACCCGGTGTAGAATACACATCCTCATTGGGCCTACTAATGGGTCCCAAATCAACTCTGGTCACCAACAAATAGATAAATAACCCTCCTAGAGTCCACAATGACCTAACCATACGCATGCCATCTTTTGGATAGCTTTAGCCACATGTTCACATTCCAAAACCACGAAACAATCTGCTTTTGAGAATTCCTGGCCTCCAAATCCATAGAACACACGAATCACCATATCTGATCCCAACTCCACCACCTGAATGTCTAACACATCTCTCATACATGATCATCCCACGAGGAATACTTCTATGATTCTTCCGTGCCACACAGCAAAATCTGAATATCAGCAATATATCAACCGGGCGAGTATCGCAATACCAATGAAGCATTTGTAAGCAAAAACACAGTGCGCCTTCTGAATGTACACTCTCCTCAGGCAATACCAAATAGAATTATCATTCACCTAGTCATTTGAAACCGTCCCTGTTGCCTAAGACTTCATGACCTTCACTTCAAAACTGACTTGTGACCTTGCACACGCAAATCTTAATCCCACACAATACACTGCATCAATCATGCCATCATATGAAAAGTATGAGGATTTTATAATCAACTATGAGTCACCAGTAGAATATATACCCGATCAGTCAAAAATCTTCTGATTGATCCCATCCAGGAGAAAATCATAATACGCAACAAGCTCCTCACGCCGGTAGGAAATATCCATCTCAAACTATGATAGAAACCATCGAGAACTCTTCGAAACCCATTAACACGTAACCAAGCCATCAGTTGTGAAGCTCTCTAACTCAACTAAGCCATGCATATCGCCAAACACAAGAGTATCACCAAGAAACACCTATAGAAACCCACCACAACATAAGTACCCAAGGAACCGGTCGTATCAATTGCCGTGCTAATCAAACCTACAACCAAGTTGTCCTATTTCTCCGAGTTCCTTCTGAACTGCCTTAAAGTTGATGCTTCTCCGTGCTAGAACACCACGATCCCTACTCAAACTCACCACAAAGGATCCTAGCACAAAACCACACGCCCTAAAGCCCATAAGCTGTTGTATTCCCTCTTAAGCACCCCAAAAGTACCACAACTGAGATACCTTTTCTGAAGAGACTTACTGCGAATCTAAAGTCATTTCTTTCACCTTCCTGATACCTAAACGTAAAATTCAAAATGATATAGAAATACCGCCAGTCTCGACACCATCCAATGTAAACCTCAAATCCAAGCTATATACCAATCCGGAAAAAACTCACAATTGCTACATATAAATGTTCAACCCATTAGAACTTTCTCGAGAGTTATCCATTTTGTGAAAATCTCAATTGCGCCGCCCAAAGGGCCAAATGTCCTGTGCCCCATTAGCACAACAACACCCAAAGAATTAACCCACACCTCTAAACAACCGAGTGAACCCCCTACTCCATGCACACTACATCCGTCACGAATAGTAAACTCAAATCATTCCACGATTTCCATAAACCCATAAAGTGTAATACAACCCGTATCCAGAAATTCCCTTACTCGAGTAATCCTCAAGCCAACCTCTGTAAGTCATATCTGATTCACAAGTATGCCTCTAACCGAAACAAGTACCACATAACCACGCAATCAAATCGTCGATAGCATACTCTCCCACTTGGCTCAAAACCATAGAACAAAACACTTGACAACTCATAATGCCCATACTCTATTACTGACATGATCCCGCATCGAAACTCAACTCAATCCTTCATAAGCCCATGTAACACAAACCCTCTAATACCTCAAATCATCTGTAAACCTCGTGACTGTGAGGTCAACTATTACTACTTATCCAACTCAAATCAGACAAATATAACCCACTGGTAGAAAAGAAAGCCTCCACACAGCATCATAAGGATCATACATCCATAGATTACCCCGCAGGTGATAACCCACCTGCTTAGCCTAAAACTGACATCTCTCTATACCCTTTCACAGCCACAACTACTACGCAATCACCTAATCTTCCTGAGTCTGAACTCATCAACAAGATAGAAAAATCTAATTTGTTCCACAATTAAACAACATGAAAGATCCTTTAACACACACATAACTCGAGACTATACAAATCATTAAGAAAGAAATCAAGCATCCATAAGCCCTTTATACATCTCAAGAAAAATCTTCTCATCACATTCAAACCATCTGAACACATCTCGCAGTCACCTCATACCTATCACGTAGCCATCCAGCCACTCATCGAGCCACGAACTCCACTCATAGGGACACTACCGGACATATTAGTTCAAAAGCAGGTGCTCACACAACCGAATTCCTCGTGCTCAAGCTACTGTCATAACCCGGCCTCATGTCCTCCAGACTGGCCCATCATCAGCACAAAGAAATCACATCTCTCACCAAATCCATGGAATTATAAGCCGGCGATGCACAGCTGATATCGAGAACTCACATGCGCATATGAATGCATGGAAGGAATTCAAAGAGTTATGTTTCAAGCTGAATCAATTTACCATGATAAGGAAAGAAAGGTGGGAAATAATCCTAAATTCCCCGTAGCCTCTCGAAGATAGGTATGGACATCATCATACTGATACGCAAGACTCTACTAGACACTTGCTCATGACTCGTAGAACCTATGAACCTAGAGCTCTGATACCAACTTGTCACAACCCAAAATCAAAACCGTCGTGATGGCACCTAACCCAACCAGCTAGGTAAGCCAATTAACTATAAAATCAATATCATAATACTGATGTGAGTCAAATATGAGATAACTGAATTTTATACAACTCTCCAAGAACTGATAGTAAAAATCATGAGCGTCTAAGATTTAGATTTCTTTACAAAAATTGAGTTAAAGTATTTACAGCATCTGTTTGAAATGTAAATGAAAAGAATTCGAATCTAATACTACCAAGGACTAGTGATAGCCATAACTAGAATGCGGGTATATCTTCCGATCCAGCTCCCTCCGTACGCAGCAACATCAGTATCCAACATCTGCACGCAAGGTGCAGAAGTGTAGTATGAGTACAACTGACCCCCATGTACTCAATAAGTAACAAACCTAACCTTAGGTTGAAAGTAGTGATGAGCTGGGACAAGGGTTAGAGTCCAACTCCAATGACCAGTAACAGTTCATAACAGTATAATAAAGAGGGTACAAGAAATAACTCAGCTCGTTCACAGTTACGGAAAATAGGCATGCTTTCAAGTATACAATAGATCCCAAGTCTTTCACCGAAAACCCAAAACGCCTTTCAACAATAAATAAGCTATTTTATTTTTAGATAGCATGAGGAAAATACATCTCTATGCCTACATGTAAATATACTGGTGAACGTATGAATGTCACCAAATAACTGGCTAGCAGAAGGAAATGCATCTCTATGCATGTATCTCAAGTACGCATGTCAAATGCAATGCATCTCAGTGATGAACTCATGTACTCACACTCTAAGAGTAATAAATCTCACTGTCTCACACTTTTCACTCATCACGTTCAATCACTAGACACACTCAGTCACTCAATACTGAACAAGGAAGATCTAGCCCAAACATAAAAATGCTAGCAATGCGCCCACTGTGGATGTGCAGACTCCTGAGGGGCCGATCCAACCCAAGCGCTATAATAAGCCAAATCCTGGCATGAATCCGCACGGATAACTCACGTGTTGCAGTGACAACTCACGTGCCATAGTATCAATATCAGGATCCACACAGACAGCTCATGTGTTGCACATACAACTCACGCACTATAGTATCAATAACTTCACAACCAAGCCCTCGGCCTCACTCAGTCATCAATCTCTCCAATTTCTCAGGCTCACAACACTCATGCTAAGTAGCCCAAATCAATGATATGAGATGTGACCATATACAACAGCAAAGACTGAGATATGATATGTAATAATGAATGCAACTGAGTTCATAACTTCAATTAAACAAATAACTCAACAACAATGAACAACCACTGTGGGTCCCAATAGTGCCAGCATATAGCCTAAACATGATTTCTAGCATAAATTATAGCTCAAGTGCTCTAACACATAGAGTACAGTAAAAATGTTCAGATAAGGTAGCTACACAATTCCATGAAATCAACTAAATCATAGTTACTACGGTGCACGCCCACACGCCCGTCACCTAGCATGCGCGTCACCTCGACATCAATCACATAACACATAATTCGAGGTTTCATATCCTCAACACCAAGTTTAGAAGTGTTACTTACCTCGAACAAGCCAACTCTAATACCAAGCAAGCCAAACGATGCTCCAAAATGCCTTCCTGCGCATACCGACCTCCAAACGGCTCAAAACTAGCCAAAAGCAACTCAAATACATCAAATAATGCCAAAGGGAACAAACACAATCGATGAAGGTCGAATCTTTAACCAAAATCGCAAAATTAGCCCAAAAGTCAAACCCGAGCTCGCACCTCGGAACCCGATGAAACTCACAAATAACTCATTCAATTACGAGTCCAACCATACTAGTTTCCGACTATGAATCGATGTTCAAAACTCAAAAATTCACATTATGAAACTTTTGGCAAAACCCCCCAAATTTCGCTCTTGAAACCCTCGATCAAATGCCAAAAACGAAGATAGATTCATGATATAAAATCAAAAATGAGTAGAGAATACTTACCCCAATTCACATGGTGAAAATCGCCTCACAAATCACTCCAGATATGCTAAAATGGACGAAACCCCCGAAATAGAGTACTTTATAATTCACTGGATATTCATTTAAATTGCGATCGCAGAATAATCCACGCGATCGCGAAGAAGTGAAAATGGCACTACTCAAAATACCCGTTGCGTTCGAGAGACAAACCATGTGAACGTGAAGACAAGTAGAATAAAAGCTACGTGAACGCGCCCTGATACACACGAACGCGAAGACATCTCTGCCCAACACCCACGCTGATATGTGATTGCCTTCCCAGGCATGCCACCGCGTTACACAAGCCGTTCGACCTCTGTGAACGCGGTCCTATAATAGCGAACGCGTAGAAGGAATTCCCCCAGCTCCAACATTGTACATTGTGATCGAATTTCTTCCCTTGCTAATGCATAGAAGGAAAATCCGCACCTGCAGCCCAGAACACACCAGCTATCAAACATGAAGGAAAAATGCCCTGATTCCACTCGGAAACTTACCCGAGCCCGTCGAGACCATGTCTGAACATTCCAACAAGTTCAATAACATAACACGGATCTACTCGAGGCCTCAAATCATGCATAACAACAATGAAACATCGAATCGCACCTCAAATCAAACTTAAATGAACTTTCAACTTTTGAAACGCGCACTGAAATATATCAAATCAACCCGGAATGGACTAAACTTTTTCATACAACTACCAAAGGACATAACTAAGCTATTCCAATTCCCGGAACCACAATACAAATCTGATATCTCCAAAGTCACTCTCGGTAAAACTTATGAACTTTTTCAAACCATCAAATTCTAATTTTTGCCAATTTATGCCGAAACCTTCTAGAAACATACAAGTGCAAATATGGTCATATGCCCGAGTCCAAAATCACTATTCAGACCTAACAAGAACCATCAAAGCTCTATTTCGAGGTCAAATACTAAAAAGTCAAACTTTGTCAACTCTTCCAACTTAAAGCTTCAATTATGAAATTCATTCTTCGAAATCGACCCCGAATAGCCTGAAAACCAAAGCCGACGATTCACCCAAGTCATAATACATCATACGGAGCTAGTCATGCCCTCAAACTATCGAGCAAAGTGCAAATGCTCAAAATGACTGGTTGGGTCGTTACATACACGCATCTGTTATTGGCATCAAAATACTTGGAGGGGTATTTAGAAACCCTTCCTTCGACTGGGTGTATCAATCCTGCTCACAATCTATTGAACAATTGGGCCAGAGGCTCAGTAATCAGGGTATAATTTCTTGGACCTCTCTCTTCAAAGTTGGGACGAGGGCGTGGTTCATAAGCAGGTTAGTTTTGGTAAGTAGTTGTTTGGACATGAGAATATGGTTGTTGTAGGTTTTGGTTATTTTTGGCTCAAGAAGGGTTGTATTATGGTTGGGGGTTGTAACATGGATGGGTGTTATAGGCTGGAGTGTAAGTGGGTGGTGGTGAATGATTGTTTGGGGAAAAGGAAGTGTTTCCGTGATGTGAGTTGTGTTGATAGTAAGGGACGACTGCCGAGACCTCATCTTTCTTCTTCTTTCTGCTACCTATTGTCCCTGATTGGATGCCCTTGCTGGCCACTTGCAGTGCTGCCATGGATTGTACTTTTCCAAATTTTACGCCCTCTTCTAAGAAATCCCCCATCTTGACCAGCTCAGAGAATTTTTGTCCCATCATTCCCATCATCTTTTCGAAGTATATCCCTTCCTAGGTTCTGATAAAATACTTGGTTAATTCACTGTCGTCCGGCAGAGGTTGCGCCCTGGCGGCCTCTGACCTCCATCAACGTGCATATTCTTGGAAAGACTCTGATGGTTTTTTCTGTAGGTTCACCAGTGCGAACCGATCGGGAGTGACCTCTGTGTTGAATCGAAAACGGTTCATGAAGTCCTCCGCCATATCTTTGCAAGTTCTTCAATATTGCCGATCCTATCAAGTATACCAGGTGAGTGCTTCTCCCGTCAAACTTCTTATAAATAGCTTCATCCTTAGCTTCTCATTCCTTCCCACTCTGACTAACTTGTCACAATATGCCCTCAAATGTGCATGGGGATCACTCGTCCCATCGAAGATATTGAACTTTGGGGGTTTATACCCTGCTGGCGTATCCACATCCGAATGAATAGATAGATCCTCGTAGTCCAAACTTTCACTTCCTCAGACAACTTGAAGGCTCTTCATTTGCCTTCTCAAAATTTGTAACTGCTCAGATACTGACTCTTCTTCCTTACGGCTGGCTTCCCTCTCCATCTCGACATATTGGTCAATCTCATAAGGCACCCCGACCA
The DNA here is from genome assembly GCF_000715075.1 of Nicotiana tabacum. Taxonomy (NCBI): domain Eukaryota; kingdom Viridiplantae; phylum Streptophyta; class Magnoliopsida; order Solanales; family Solanaceae; genus Nicotiana; species Nicotiana tabacum. The sequence goes on from NC_134098.1 coordinate 22,648,691, forward strand.
TGACAAGTGCTATAAAGGTAGGTTCAGAAATGGCATATACAGGGGGAATGTACCGCTCATGGGCGGTGGCATGTGCCACACGTTTGTTCTGGTTAATGGTGAAAGTGACTCCGTCACGAGGAGGGGTATGAGTTGTATTGGTGGTGACAAATGGGTTTTGTGGTGTCTGAATGTATTGTGGTACATAGGGAGTGTGGATAAGGGGATTTGGTGGGTTTGCGAGGGTTACTGGAGGGATGACTTGAGTGGTAGGAGCTGCAGTTGGGGTGTTGATGTTTTGGCATGATGTGGAAGGAAAATAGTCAGGGTTTGAATCCAAATAAGAGAATCGAGGTGGTTGAGGAAGTGTTATCACGGCCAGGTGCGCTAGTTCCCTGATATGCTATACCTCTTCCCTTAGAGACTCCATTTCCTGGGCCATCCTGGCCACGTGTTCATCATTCCTGGTGTCGTTTTTTTCCCCCGATCGCCTCGGGCTGTCAGCTATGACCAGAGCATCTTTAGTTGGGTTTTCTATGGCTGACATCTTTCCCTTTGACCTTAGATTGTATATTGGTTCCGCAAGTTTTAGTCGACACAAACCAACTTTCTTTTCTTTTCTTAGGTAATAATAAAGCAAAAGAAAAATAAGAAGAAAGAAAACAAAAAGGAAAAAGAGTCAATTTCTTCATTTATACAAGTAGGAAATCACAGAGCAATTAATTTGTGAATTAAGGCTAGCGTGTCTCCTAGAATTTGTGGTAACCTCTCATTGCCGGAGGTAGGCCTAAATCGCAGATGTTTGACAGACATTTAGACTTGACACATTTAGATCCGAAGCAATTTTTTTCATTGATAAGTTGGACTGATACATGTGGGAACAAAGATTACATCATTGTTTCATAGAACTGCATGGGCTTAGACAACTTTCCCTTTTGGAAAGTAAAGAGAAAATTGGGGATAAGAGTATAAAGTGGAAAATAAAGGAAAATCAACCAACTCTAATAACCGTCCCCTGAGTCGTTTCCCACATCCTCCTCTTCTTCTGGATCCTCTTCCAAATCCTCCTTTGGGTCTTCCTCAATCTCCTCCTCGTCATTGTTGAACTATGACTCCTCCTCCAGATCTTCTTCTGGATCTGTGCTAGACTCTATTTGAATGCACTCCACTACTCGGTCATCGTCTTCAGTAGGTGGCAACATATGATCGACGGATCTTGGGACCACTTGGCGGTACATTGAAGTGGTCACAAGGTAATGTGGCAGGATCTCATGGTAAATCTACAAAGCAGGCACTGCATCCTCTAACCATGTTGTACCCTCTCTGCTTGGCCGGGCCAGCTCTTCTTCCTCGTTGATCCAGATATAATACTCAGGAGTACAACATGAGTTTTGACCCATAGGTATTGTGACCAGGTCGTTCCGCTCTTCTTGGAGCCTTCTTATCATGAGATAGGAATCTACCCGTTGTGCTCATCCTCGTATAGCACTGTCTTTGTCCACAGAGGCACATCTTGGATCATCCCGAATTGTGTGAGGACCCACAAGGGTGATTATGGTTGAATACCATCAAGTCCGATCAGCTTGATGAAGTATTTCTGAGGACTCCTCAAGATTTCTCTTCCACCTAACCAGGATATCTTCCAGTTGATCCATTCCCCCGCTCAGGTTTGTCAGTATTTCCCTCCACTCTTCTTGCCCTTGTAGGGAGACCCAATGTCTCATTCTTGCATTATGGCTGCGGATCATGTTGTTGACACCCACAAAGTAGTCGATGGTGGCCTCTCACTGGAAGAAATGTTCAGTAGCCCTCTTGAAAGCATACCTTTAAAGAAATCATACCCTCGTGAACATACGAACAAGGCCCTTAGCATCTCAGCTAACACCATCGATACCAAAGTAGCTTGAAAATTTTCATGGAAGGTCGCTAGAACCGTAGGTAATAGGTTGATGTTGATCCGACCCCTTCTCTGTTTGAAGACTAATAGCCCCAATAGTGCCATTGAGAAGGTAATAGGCCTGACACTCTCCCACGTCACTTGGTCACATTGAAACACTCCTGAATACCATTCGTAGCTTTCACGATGCCCAAATATGTCGAACAGTTAGTCGAGGCTCACCCATCCGTCCTCGATACTTCTGGCACTCCTACTGTTGGCTAGGCCCAAAGCGTCCAAGAATCGTTAACCGGGCATAGTAACTGGCAATATTGGCTTCCGTCCGTTGAACGTCAACTCCATGAAACTTGTGACTTCTTCCAATGTTGGTATTAACTCACAGTCACCCAATTTGAACACCACCTTAGCTAGATCCCAAAATTCTATCAACAGGTGAGTGAGCACCATGTCTGCTCGGATGTTCAGCAATGCGGTTAATGTCCCCGGGTGCGTTCAAACCTTGTCTATGTGTTCCTGATGAATATTCTTCCACCACTACTTCAAATTATGTGGTGCTCCCATTACCATGCTAATCTAAAGGAAGTTTCAGTTGGTTTCCATTTTCTGAGGTGGGTAAAAGAAAGATGTTTGGTAAGTGTTTGCTTCAGATCTTTAAGTGTCTTGTCAGGTTTGTCTATCTTTCCACAGAAGTCGTGTCGTTAGGTGCATGACCCGTTGACATTAGGGTGGCTTTCATAATTGTGTATCAATGCCAAGGACAGACTCACCTAAGGTTTATGCAGTATGACCTATTTTACTTGAGTAGAGTGTTTCCTACTTTGGTGTTGGACTGAAGGCTGTGAGAAGTTATGTCAGTTGACCTGACAAAGCCATTCTCTGAAACTAAAGAGTTTTGAAAAGAAGTTTCGAAGGGGTGTAAAAGACAACCCTCACGTGCCATTATGTGTGATAGTGTATGGCCAAGATTCGGTAGGAAAAAATGTGATGACAGTGTATATAAAGCAGTAACAGAAAAAGGGTGTAGCAGCACTAAGCATGATAATAAGCATAAAGATCAAATAAATCAAGTAAGCATGTAATTGCAATTTTATCTACAATCAAAGCAACGTACAAATAAATCTAGACGTCAAATTAGTCTAAGTCTGCTATGGTCAGAACCTAAGTGCGAATCCCCAATAGAGTCGCCATGTTGTTGCACCCTCTTTCGCACTAGTCAAAACAAGATTCAACTTATAGTTTCTCTGTTGTTGATAAAAGAGAGTCGCCACCTAATATTTAAAGGTATACTAGGGTACCTATTTAATTACTAAGTCATATTCTTTATTAGCCTGCTAACCGTAAGATTATGGGTAAGGGTTCTTGTAGTTCTAAGGAGAAGGTGTTAGGCACCCCTAAAATCTACCTCAGGTAGCTCCATAGGATTTAGACTAAGTTTGGAATTAATTATTTGCACTATGCTCAATTACTATTAAAGATTACAGCTTACTGTATATCTAAGAGAGAGTATAATATTAATAAAAGGTGTGTGAGACCTTTAAAAGGATGTGAATTTGTAAAGGAGTCTAAAAATATGTTGGTGGATATACCTAAAAGAGTTTTTGAAATATGTATGTAAATGGTTTATATTTATAAAGCATGTGAAAAGAGGTTAAGTTATAAAACACTTGATTTAGAGAATTGATATTCATGTAACTATAAGATATGTTTGTAAGAAAGTGAGCCTAAGATATACCTTGATCTTTAAAACTTGAAGAAAGGCGGTCTTTTGAAAATCCATTTGTGGCAATGGTACTTCACTTTTTATGAAAAGTTCTGATTTGCCTCTTTGATGATAAATTTTGCGATTCAGATCTGATTTTCTTTGGAAAGTGGGCTGTTGTTTTTCCCTAAATTTGGGTTTCAGAATCTCATTAAGAAAAGTAGGTGAGAGAAAGCATAATATGATATAAGCAAATGTAATTAGCAAAATGGGAATTAATTACTAACTAATTATTTTTAAATCCTATATTGTTTAAGGCTTGCCTATGTTTGATATGACTTATGGTATAAAGTAAAACATGTAATCCACTATATATATATATATATATATATATATATATATATATATATATATATATATATATATATATATATATATATATATATATATAACCCCATAAAATTTCGCAAATGAATTTAAGGTTTCGTGGTGCCGGAGTAGCTTACGTGTTTGAGGATTGTATAAATTCTTCGCGGTGAGCTTGCTCTCCGCGGCTCGGACATTTTGGGTTGAAAAATGCACTAGAAAGTAAACGAGCCAGTTATTGAGTGGAAGGGTGATGATGTAGTGCCGAAGGGTAAGTTTATTTCTTACCTTAAGGCCACGAAAATGATCAACAAGCGGTGTATTTACCATTTGGTCCGGGTTACGGACACCGATGATTAGGCACCTATACTTGAGTCTGTGCCTATTGTGGATGAATTTCTGAGAGTCTTTCCGGATGAACTCCCCGGCATCCCACCAGACAGGGAGATTGATTTTGGGATTGGTGTGATACCAGACATGCATCCTACATATATTCCACACTACAGAATGGCACTGGCAGAAATGAAGGAGATAAAGGAACAATTGAGAGATTTTTTAGAAAAGGGTTTCATCCGGCCGAGTGTGTCACCTTGGGGCGCACCGGTCCTTTTTGTAAGAAAGAAAGATAGGTCACTGAGAATGTGTATTGACTATCGGCAGCTTAACAAGGTCACAATCAAGAATAAGTACCCACTGCCAAGGATAGATGACTCGTTTGAACAATTGCAGGGTGCTAGGTACTTCTCCAAGATCGATTTAAGATCCGAATATCACCAATTGAAGATCAGGGAGCAAGATATTCCGAAAATAGCTTTTAGGACCCGGTATGGGCACTTTAAATTTTTGGTAATGTCTTTTGGGCTAACAAATGCCCCAGCAGCTTTCATGGATCTTATGAATCGAGTCTTCAAGCCTTTCCTCGACTCTTTTTTGATAGTGTTCATTAACGATATTCTTGTATATTCACAAATTCAAGAGGACCATGCTGATCATCTCAGGGTAGTTCTGCAAGCCCTGCATCAGCACAAGTTATATACAAAGTTTTCAAAGTGTGAATTTTGGCTTGAATATGTCACATTCTTGGGTTATTTCGTCTCTAGTGAAGGAATTAATGTTGATACTCAGAAAATTACAGCTGTGAGGAATTGGCCGAGGCCTACAACTCTATTAGAGATTCGCAGTTTCTTAGGCTTAGCTGGGTATTACAAAAAATTTGTGGAGGGATTTTCATCCCTTCCCTCTCCGTTGACTAAATTGACGCAGAAGGCGAGTAAGTTCCAATGGTCAGATGCTTGTGAAAGGAGTTTCCAGGAATTGAATGCAAGATTGACTACGACACCGGTGTTGACCTTATCAGAGGGTGCAGATGGATTTGTGGTATATTGTGATGCTTCAAGAATTGAGCTAGGGTATGTATTGATGCAACATGGCAAGGTGATAGCTTATGCTTCTAGGCAACTCAAGAATCATGAAAAGAACTATCCAACACATGATTTAGAACTTGCGGCGGTGGTATTTGCATTGAAAATTTGGCGTCATTATTTATATGGGGTCCATTTGGATATATTCCCGGACTATAAGATCCTTCAATATATTTTAAAACAAAATAAACTGAATATGAGACAGAGAAGATGGCTTGAGTTACTCAAATATTACGATATCGGTATCCTGTATCACCCGGGAAAGGCCAATGTTATGGCAGATGCTCTTAGCCAAAAATCTATGGGTAGTTTAGCTCACTTTGAGGCATATCAAAGGCCATTGGCCAAGGAAGTTCACCGATTGGCTAGTTTGGGAGTTCGTCTTGCGGACTCCAGTGAAGGAGGGGTAATTGTGCAAAATAGGGTTGAATCATCGCTTGTTGTGGAAGTCAAAGAGAAGCAGTACAACGATCCATTGTTGGTGCAATTGAAGGAGAGGATTCATAAACATAAGACTATGGCTTTTTCACTCGGCTTGTATGATGGTACGCAAAGGTACCAAGGACGGTTATGTGTCCCAAATGTGGATGATCTCCGGGAAAGAATCATGACCGAGGCTCATATTTCTAGGTATTCCGTGCACCCGGGCTCTACAAAAATGTATCATAATCTCAAGGAAGTCTATTGGTGGAATGACATGAAGAGGAATGTGGTGGACTTTGTGGCAAGATGTACAAATTGCCAGCAAGTAAAGGCCGAACATCAAAGGCCCGGTGGGTTGGCACAGAACATAGAAATTCCAATGTGGAAGGAAATGATTAATTTGGACTTTGTGGTAGGACTACCGCGTACTCCGCGCAAGTTTGACTCAATTTGGGTGATTGTGGATCGACTCACAAAATCAGCACACTTTTGCCTGTTAAGGCTACTGACATAGCAGAACAATATGCTCAATTGTATATCAAAGAAATAGTCAGGTTTCATGGCACTCCAGTTTCCATCATATCTTATCGGGGAGCACAATTCACTGCTAATTCTTGGAAGAAATTTTAGCAAGGTTTGGGTACTCAGGTGAATCTTAGTACATCCTTTCACCCGCAGACTGGCGGGCAGGCAGAGAGAACTATTCAGACGCTTGAGTTCTAGACTTCAAAGGTAGCTGGGATGATCATTTGCCACTCATATAATTTGCCTACAACAATAGTTATCATGCTCGCATTCAGATGGCGCCGTTTGAGGCTTTATATGGAAGGAGATGTATATCTCTCATTGGGTGGCTTGAGATTGGTGAAGCAGAGTTGATAGGGCCAGACCTCATGCATCAGGCTATGAAAAAAGTTAAGATCATTAAGAAGCGGTTGAAGACTACTCAGAGTCATCAGAAGTCCTATTCGGATGTTTGTCGTAGGGATTTGTAGTTCAAAGAAGTGATCGGGTATTCTTGAAAGTTTCCCCCATGAAAGGTGTCGGTTTGGTAAGAAATAGAAATTGAGTCCGAGGTATGTCGGACCGTACAGAATCGTTCAGAGGATCGGTAAGGTAGCGTATAAGCTTGAGCTACCACCCGAGATGTCATTTGTGCACCCGGTGTTTCACGTGTCTATTTTGAAGAAAGTAGTTGGAGACCCGACACTCATTGTTCCAGTTGAGACTGTTGAGGTTAATGAGAAATTGATTTATGAAGAGATTCCAGTTTCTATTATTGATCGGCAAGTCCGAAAGTTGAGAAATAAAGAAATTGCATCCGTGAAAGTACTATGGTGAAACCAACAGGTTGAAGAGGTTACTTGGGAGGTCAAGGAAGAAATGAAGAAAAAGTATCCTTATTTGTTTGAATAGTCATGTATTTATAAAGTTATGTTCTATGGAAATTCTAAGGGTTACCTTCTATGAATTATGTATCATTTATACAATTGATGTTAAGGGTATTCCTTTTCTGGTAAAATATTGCTTGTGAGGCCACAGTTGGTGTTATTTTGAGATATGTTATGTCGTTGGATTATGTATATGTTGTTAGGATGTGTTTCTATGGTTCTCTGGCAGGTGGATAGGCCCAGTTACAAGGGAAACTCTGGCAATATATTTTGAAATTTAGGGAGTTAGTCAAATTTGGGGCTGCTGGGGTGTGGTATGGAAATTGAGTCGCATCATACGCTAATAGAGAACTTTGATCCTCATTCGAGGATGAATGTTCCTAAGTGGGGGAGAATGTAAAACCCCGTAAAATTTTTGCAAATGAATTTAAGGTTTCGTGGTGCCGGAGTAGGCTTACGTGTTTGAGCAGAAAAAATGCATTTCTGCGACCCACTATGCGGCCGCATAATCACTTCGGATACCGCATAATAGCCACGGAGTGAGGAAGGAATGGGCAGATTTAGATGCCATTATGTGGTCGTCTATGTGACTATAGAACTATTCTGTGTTTCGTTATGCGAGCGCAGAACAGGTATGCGGCCTGCATAGTTACCGCAAACCCAAGTAGGCGACTTCAGTTTTTGGGCACAAATTGCGCGGCCGATATTTGGACCGTATATCCATTCTGCGGTCGCATATGCAACTGCATATTCTGTTCCGGAGCTTCATTTTTGGGGTTTTTATAACCCGACCTTACTTCGTTGAATAGACGATTGGTACCATCCTTTGAGCAAAAATCTGATATTTTGAGGGTTAGAGAGTGTCCTAGAGTGGGAGAAATTTCTTCAACAATTTGTTCTTCAACTCTTACTCGAATCTTGGATGAGTAACAAGGAAAACACACTAGGTCTTCATCCTAGAGGTAAGATTCTATACCCTAGCCCTTGATCTCGAAATTTATCTAATAATGGGTAATTAGCAAGACAATTCTTGGGTATGGGATTTGTTTATTTTGCATGCATGTATTATCAAAGGAAGTGGGAAGATTGTGAGCTACATATGGTAAAGAATGGGTTGTGGGATGATGGAATCCTCCACAAAAGGACCTTGAAACCTTAATGCACACCTAGTGTTTGATAAAATTCTAAATCAGGTAGAACCATGATCATCTTCCTAATTTTGGTTCAACTTGTTATATTTATAAAATAGATTAAAGTTGCTAAGAATTCCGGAACATTTTAGAGTTTAAGGAAGCTCAATTAAGGTATGTTGTCTAAACTCTTCTTTAAGAATTGGAACCCCAATATCCTTGTAAGTTCCAAGATATTTATCACAAATCGAGTATTTCGAATATGTTTTGTGACAAAGATATATGTTCAATTCGTGTTTCAAATGCTCTTATTATATTGTATTATAAATTGAGGATGTGTTCCAAACTACGGATTATGTATCTACATGTTATAATTCCAAGTCGTGATTTATGTGGAAATTATTATGCCAAATTGTGCAGAGATTTTGATTGGGATTACACCTCCACCCATATACATTGGGGTGAGGCGGCAATGCCGCTTTGTGTATGATTTTGGTATTGTTGTTGCACCACCACCCATATATATATATTAGGGTGAGGCGGCATGGCCGTTTTGTATAGGTATTGGTATAGTTGCTGCATTTCCACCTGCATCTATTGCGGTGAGGTGGCATGGCCACTTTGTGTAGGTTTTTGGTACTATGATTATACTCCACCCGCATACATTGAGGTGAGGCGGCAGGGCCGCTTGAGTAGAGTTTTGGTATTGTGCTTACACCTCCACCTGCATACATTTGGGGTGAGGCGGCGGGGCTGCTTTGTGTGAAAATGGTTACAGAGGATCTCATCTTAAATTCTATAAATATTAATGATAGCTCTTGATAGGCTTTGGTTTAAACGGCTATCTATGCTATTCTATTGTCACCTTAGTTCATTATATTCATATTGTATTTCCGAGTTCTTAAATTGGTGTTTGATTTTCATACTAGTACTATTCGACATGTACTAACGTCCCTTTTGTCGGGGGCGCTACATCTTTTATGGATGCAAGTGGTTCCACAGCGGAGGATATTGACCATTGATAGCGGTGCTCATTCTTCCCAGCTATCTTGGTGAGTCCCATCTCATTCCGGAGTTGTGCATCTATTATCTCGTATGTGTTATCGTGTTTTGAGGTATAGCCGGAGCCTTGTTGCCGGCACGATCATTGTACTCTTTGGTATTTTTAGAGGCTCTGTAGACTTAGTGTGGGTTGTATATGGGTGTTGGGAATGTTAAACAAGTTGTGTTATGATTAAATCACTCGTTCCACTTTGAACCATGAAGGGGTATGTGTGTGTGTTTTGGGACTCATTAATAAAGTAACTAATGGTAAAGAATTGGTATTGTAGACATGATCACCTTATTGTCTAATTAACTAAAATATGTATTATCCTTATTCATGGATGAGTTTGGGTAGAAGAAAATCTAACAGGCTTGCTCGGTCGGGTTCACTCGGTTGAGTGCCGGTCGCGCTCCCCGATTTTGGGGCGTGACAAACTTGGCATTAGAGCCTATGGTTTTAAAGTGTCCTAGGATGTCTCGGAGCCGTGTCTAGTAGAGTCCTTCTTATTGGTTTGTTTTCAACCACATCTATATTTTGGATGCTACTTGGGCATTTAGGATAAAACCCTTCTTTCATGTACTCGATCATGCGATAAAGCTGATTTAAGATTGTTCCTCCTTTAACTCGTGTGTTTCTCTAATTTGCAGTACATGGCACCTAAGAAGATGGCAAGAACTGGCCAAAGAGCCAATGTCACCTCGGGAGCGGCAGTTGATCCTATATTTGATGATGCGGGTAAGCACCCGAGGGGTGAGGATATTTCTCCAATTACTATGCTGCCTGATTCTACCACAACTGATCAGACCGCACCTGTCCCTACCCCTGCTAAAGGTGAAACGGTTCCTCCAACTGATATTCTAGTTCCACCTCCAGATCTAGCTTATGATTCTGGTGTTTCGGATGTTGATCTTAGGGGAGCCATACAGATAGTGACTTCTCACGCCTAGAGATCGAGTGTTAGGCCTACTTCTTCCAGCCAACCAGGGGAATCTGCTAGTTCCATGGTAAATAAGTTTCTTCAATTAGATCCTCCAGTGTTTACGGGTACTTATCCCTAGGAAGACCCCCTAGGACTTCATTGATGAGATGCACAAGACTCTTCGGGTTATGCATGCTACAGAGACGGAGGGAGTGGAGTTGGCCTCCTACCGCCTAAAAGGGGTGGCCTATTCATGGTTTGAGTTGTGGGAGGAATCCCGTGAGGAGGGAAGCCCTTAGACAAGGTGGGGTGAGTTCACAGATGCCTTTATGGATCATTTCTTGCCTACCGAAACTAAGGCAGCCCGTGCCGCTGAGTTTGAAAGCCTGAAGAAGGGTGGTATGAATGTGTGGGAGTATCATATGGAGTTTGCGCGCCTGTCCAAGTATGCTATTCACATGTTGCCCACTATGGAGGCTAGAGTGCACCGGTTTGTATAGGGCCTCAGCCCCTTGGTTATTAATGAGGCCTCTAAAGCTGCCTTGAATTTCGATATGAACTATGGTAACATGGTAGAATTTACTCAAGCCACAGAGACCCGTAAATTGAAGAATAAAATTGAGCGTCAGAGTAGCAGCAAGGCCCGGTCGGCGGGCAACTTTAGTGGTTCTTCCGGTGGTGGTGGTGGTGGTGGTATGTCGGCATTCAAGAGAGAGTCATCAGGACCATCTCAATCATTTGCTCAGTCTTCGATGAGTGCACAGTCATCTGGACCCAGTCAGGGCAACAGGGGACCCTACTAGTAAGGTCGGCCCGACAGAAGGTTTCAGCAGCGGAGGCTCCCATGCCCTAAGTGTGGGAGGATTCACTTTGGGGCTTGCTTCATGGACCTACCTATATGCTAGGGTACGGTGTGATGGGTCATATTTAGAGGGATTGCCGCTCGTCCCACCAAAATATGGGCAGAGATGCAGAGCAGCTAGCTAATTTTGCAGCTACTACATCCACAGCACCTCAAGCTCAAGGCACCCCAGCACCCGCAGGGCGTGGTGCAGCTAGGGGTGGTGCACAGAATTTGGGAGGACCCAGTAGATTTTATGCTATGCGGAGGTGTCGGGATTCAGAGGCTTCTCTAGATGTTGTCATAGGTATATTTCCTATCCAATCCCATAATGTATATGCTCTTATTGATCCCGGTTCCATTTTGTCATATGTCACTCCTTATGTTGCTATTGGATTTGGGATAGAACCGGAATAGCTTCATGAGTCGTTCTCTGTATCTACTCCGGTTAGTGAGTCTATTTTGGCCGCAGGTTTATAGAGATTGTGATGTCACGTTGCATAGTCAGAACACCATGGCAGATCTCATAGAATTGGGGATGGTCGAATTTGATATGATAATGGGGATGGACTGGCTTTATTCATGATTTGCCAAGCTTGATTTCCGAACCAAAACTGTTAGGTTAGAATTTCCAAATGAGCTAGTTATTGAGTGGAAGGGTGATGATGTAGTGCCGATGTGTAGGTTTATTTCTTACCTTAAGGCCACGAAAATGATCAACAAGGGGTGTATTTACCATTTGGTCCAGGTTACGGACACTGACTCTAAGGCACCTACACTTAAGCCTGTGCCTGTTGTGAATGAATTTTCAGGAGTCTTTCCGGATAAACTCCCTGGGATCCCACCAGACATGGAGATTGATTTTGGGATTGATGTGATTCCATACACGCATCCCTTATCTATTCCACCCTACAGAATGGCACCGGCAAAATTGAAGGAGCTAAAGGAACAATTGAGAGATTTGTTAAAAAAGTGTTTCATCCGGCCGAGTGTGTCGCCTTGGGGTGCAAAGGTCCCTTTTGTAAGAAATAAAGATGGGTCACTAAGAATGTGTATTGACTATCGGCAGCTTAACAACTTCACAATCAATAATAAGTACCCATTGCCAAGGATAGATGACTTGTTTGACCAATTACAGGGTGCTAGGTACTTCTCCAAGATTGATTTAAGATTTGAATATCACCAATTGAAGATCAGGGAGTAGGATATTCCGAAAATAGCTTTTAGGACCCGGTATGGGCATTTTGAATTTCTGTTGATGTCTTTTGGGCTAGCAAATGCCTCAGCAGCCTTCATGGATCTCATGAATCGAGTTTTCAATCCAATCCTCGACTCTTTTGTGATAGTGTTCATTGACGATATTCTTGTATATTCACGAAGTCAAGAGGACCATGTTGATCATCTCAGGGTAGTTCTGCAAGCCCTGCATCTGTCACATTCTTGGGTCGTGTCGTGTCTAGTGAAGGAATTAAGGTTGATCCTCAGAAAATTGCGGCTTTGAGGAATTGGCCGAGGCCTAAAACTCCAACAGAGATTCGCAGTTTCTTAGGCTTAGCTGGGTATTATAGAAAATTTGTAGAGGGGTTTTCTACCATTGCCTCTCCGTTGACTAAATTGACGTAGAAGTCGAGTAAGTTTCAATAGTCGGATGCTTGTGAAAGGAGTTTTCAGGAATTGAAAACAAGATTGAATACGACACCGGTGTTGACTAAAGGTCAGACATCAGACACATGTGGGAATGGAACAGAAAATACTATAATATATTGTCAAAGGTCTAAACACTAGGGAAAACACATTCAAAGGGGAAGGTAAGGAACACAGAGTTCAGATATGCAGCAACACAATAAATACAGACACTCTTGCCCTGATAGGCTAATTATAAGTTGATTAGCTTAAGTATTTCCACTAACACATGCATAAACTGACCACACTGCTTGGATTTCCTTAGAAGCATCACCAAGGATTTAAACAAACAATCACACAAAACAGCTTCTTAGGTGTTATCAGAAGTATCAGAACATGATCAGGATTCACAATAAGAATATAAGTTATAGATTAAATATGGAGTTCCTAAAGATGCTTAACATAATCACTCTCATAATAGAATCAATCTTAAACAAACTATTATGTTCAGGTAGTATAAATAAAGAACTTCTCATAAGATTTAAAGATCATATTGAGTTCAGGTTGACAATAAGGAGAGGAATGAGGACAGTTTAAAACGAAGTGTGGGATCATGAAGCCAAAATAGGAAACATGCAATCATTTAAAATCAACTATGCACAGATACTTTAATGATCTTACAAAGGTGATGATAGGCTATAATCTCGTGTTTTAGTCGCTTATTGAACTCTAATTCACTGCACTTTACCTGTGTTTGAGCTTTAATCGCTAGTGTTTCGTACTTATTGCGTGTTTTATGCTTTGTAGGAATGATTCTGAGCTATGTAGATGTTGTGGATTTGATTCAAACTATTTGGAGCTTTGAAGTCTTTGGAAAAGCCCAAGATATTAAGTCGAGATCGTGTTCGATGGTTCGAGGACCAAGTCTAGACGTCAAAAAGCAAGATTTAATCTGTACTCTGAGAAATTTGCACTAGTGCGACGCACTGTGTGATGCATAGTGCGCCACAGCAATGTATTTTTGGTTGCCTGACAAAACTTGAGCTCTCTAGATTTCCCCACTAATTTCCCGCATGGCCTGTGTATTTTTTACAGAGTACATGTCCTATTTCGGCTAGGAAAATATGATTTCTTCTAGGCCCGATCCTACTTGGTATAAATACATAGAATAACGTTATTTTATGGACTTTTGACATATATTCAACCTAAGGAGGCTAAGGAAGAACTCGAGAAGAAAAAGCATAAGGATTTCATCATTCCTTCCTCACTCAAGACCCGAGTTTGGATTGAATTTATGTTTTCCTATATTTTTATTTTATTTGTGATGAATTATTCCATGTCTATAGAGTAGTTATCTTTAGGGTTTGATGGATTTGGTGTATTGATATTTGTTTGTGGATTATAACTTTAGTTTTATGTATTGAATCATTTTGGATGATTTAATTGTTGCATTTATATTCACTTGTTCATGTAATCGAGAGAGGCATAACTTGTGATATCTTTAAATTATATTGTTGGTTGAATTCATAGATTCTTCTTAGTACTCCAAAGAGGCTACTTGAATCATTGATTAAACCTAGTTAGGAGGATAATCGATAGAGGTTCTCTTAAAGACCAATTCACTACGAATTCTTGCATATCTTCACCGAGCTTAAATTGGTTCATCTCGTGAGGTTGAGACTTAATCGAGAGAGGGGTTTCTACAAAACAATTGAGCTAATAAACAAGTGAATTCGAGAGACTCGCTTGAACATTAGAAGTGAATTAACTAGAGTTAAATCCCAGACAATTATCTTGCACCTATCCTATCAAAACCCTATTTTCTCCCATTGATATCTTTCTTTGCGTATTCCTTGCTTCGATTGTCATTAATCAATAGCTTTAGATTCCCAGTTAATTGTAGTTTTAATCATATAAATGTCAACTTTTGATCATCTTGGATAGAAATTAAACTAGAAACTACGAAAACACTATTTAAATTCAATCCCTACGGATACGATATTATATTATACAATATTCAACTAGCGAGCATATTTGAGTGTGTGTTTCGAGCTCGTCAAGTTTTGGATCCGTTGCCGGGGATTGGCAATCAATAGTGTTTGAAATAGTTTGTAGTGCTAATTCAGGAACATTTCATTTTATTTTATTTTATTTTTCCCTTTTTATGGTTGGTGTTCTTTGACTGTGCGCTGGTTACAGGTAAGAGTGGTTCATGACTCGATCTTCTGGGAAAGAAGTGCTACCATACGAAGAAGAGATAGAAAAACAACTGCGACAGCTCAGGAAGGAAAGAAATATCCCTGAGAATATAAGAAGGTTGGAAAATCCTCAACCAAAGAAACTATGGCTGGAGGTGATGATAATGTAGATTTGGCTGCAAGAGAGGCAGCCCAACGACGAGAACAAGCTCTACTGGATGCTGAAGATGCAGCTCTTAGAGATGCACAAACTGTCTACGAAGAAGAGAGGGGTAGGAGAATTGCTCAAAATCAACCCTTGGCTAGAGATCAATTTTGAAATATAGCTTCCGGGGCTAGGGGATCACTTGGCAATTATGCTAGACCGGTCCACAACCAAGGATTATTAAGTGTTAGACCACCTCCAATTGCAGCGAACAATTTTGAGTTGAAGCAAGGGTTGCTCCAAACCCTTCAAAACTGATGTGTCTTCATAGGGACGATGAACGAAGATCCAAACGATCATCTAATGGACTTCGAGGAGATTATGAACACTTTTCAATACAATGGTGTGTCACAAGATGCAATTGACTTAAGGGAATTCCCCTTCACACTCAAGGATGATGCAAATGAGTGGCTTCGAAGCTTACCTAATGGATCGATTAGAACATGGGATGAGATGACCAGAAAATTTCTTGATAAATATTTCTCATCAGCTAAAATGAGCAAATTTAGAAGAGAAATCCATAACTTCTGCCAGAAAGATATTGAAACTGGGTTTGAAGATTAGGAGAGGTTTAAGGAGATTATTAGAAAGTGTCAACATAGTGGAATTGAACTCTGGATGCAACTCCAGGACTTTTGGGATGGATTGACCCTAGGCTCTTGTAGAACATTGAGCAATGCAGCTGGAGGCCCGTTAATGAAGAAAACTCCAGAAGAGATAGTTACAATTCTTGATGAGTTGTCTGAAGATGCAAATCAGTGGCCCTCTGAGAGTGCTGAAAGAAGAAGATCGACTGGTATTCATCAAGTTAATGCTAATACATCTGTACAGGTACAGCTTGATGCCATGGCTAAAGAAATACGGAAGCTAACCTTGGGGTAGAATACAAAGTGAGCCTCATGCAGATTGTGATATATGTGAAAGAGGACATCTTACTCATGAGTGTCAAGCCTTAACAGAGGAAGTGAATGATGTGGGAAACTATAACTTTCATGCAACGGGTCAGAGACACCCTAGTTTTTTGTGGAGTTCATCTGGGGGTATTGCGAATGCATGGCAGCAAAACAACCCCAGACCTCGGGGACAAGGAGCTCCAATCTTCCAAAATCAGCAGAGGCAGCAGTTTCAGCCTCAATAGTCCAATCAGCCTAGTCTAGAAGATCTAATGAAGGCCTTCATTGTCAAGACAGATGAGAGGCTAGACGCTCATGGAGCAGCCATCAAATAACTTGGCACATCTTTTCGAAACTTGGAGAGAAAAGTAGGACAGATTGTAACAATATTATCGGAGAGAGTCCCAGGTACTCTGCCACCTGATACTGAGACAAATCCCAAAGAAATAGTGAATGTTGTGACCTTGAGAAGCGGGCAAGTGTTAATAAATCCCACTCCAATCCAAAAAGAGGTGGTACCTGAAAATGTAAGTGGGGAGAAGCTGAAAAGTGATATTGATAAGAAGAAGAAAGGCAAGAAGGGAGCTGACAAAAATAAGAGGGACAAAACTTCAAGAAGGGAGGAATCTAATGAGAGCGAGCATATGCCTGCTCTACCTTTTACCTAAAAACTATATAGAGAAAAGATGGACACGCAGTTTGAGAGATTTTTGGATATGCTGAAACAGGTTCATGTAAATTTACCATTCACGAAAGTGCTCTCGCAAATGCCAGCTTATGCCAAATTCTTGAAGGAGATCCTGACAAAGAAGAGAAAGATAGAAGAGGCCTCAGTGGTCACTTGAATTGAAAAAGAAAAAAAATATTAGTTGTATTGTTGTGCAATTATTCCTTGATAGTGGTAACTCTTGATGTACTTGTGCTTAAAGAAGTAGGGAGTTAATGTATATTGATGTGAAGGTGGAGTTATGGGTTGACATAAGTATGGGGTTTTGAATGGTAAATTGTATGTATTAAAGTGGTTAGGGAGGTATAGTCACTCTTATATCTAAATGTATACATTACAACTAATTAAAGTCCTAGTTGATCCTTGACAGAATGAACTCAATTAGTAGAGTAGTACACTACGAGCAAGCCTATGGTTCATCTATTGTGGCATATGAATGTTGTTTCTGAGAGTGAGCGAATTCTTTTTATCTTGAGTTTCTAATTGTTCTTAATTTCTATTGTGTGTGGAACTACTCTTTATTGTTGTATAAGGGTGCTTGATTCATGAAGGAAAGGTAATGTCATTGACCTCTGTGTTAGAGTAAGTGAGCGGGTTGTGAAAAATGCGTGGTACTTGTAAGTCAATTCTTGAGGCGAGGATGTTACGTTATTGTGCTTAATCTACTTTAAATATTCTTGGTCTGATGAGTTAGGAGAGTTGTTTAAAAAGGTCGTAGTTATATAAAGTGTAGTTTGATTACTAGAGGACGAGCAATGGTTTAAGTGTGGGGTGTTGATGGTAGGCTATAATCTTGTATTTTAGTTGCTTATTGAACTCTAATTCACTGTATTTTACTTGTGTTTGAGCTTTAATCGCTAGTGTTTTGTACTTATTGCATGTTTTATGCTTTGTAGGAGTGATTATGAGCTATGTAGATATTGTGGATCTAATTCAAGTTATTTGGAGCTTTAAAGTCTGAGTAAAAGCTCAAGGGATTAAGGCGGAATCGTGTTCGGGGGTCAAGGACCAAGTCTGGAAGTCAAAAACCAAGATTTAATCCGTACTCTGAGAAATTTGCACTAGTGCGATACACTATGCGACACATAGTGCGACGCAATAGTGTATTTTTGGCTGCCTGACTGAACTTGAGCTCTCTGGATTTCCCTACTATGCCCCGCATGGCACGTCACCTCATGCGGCGCGCCGATGTATGTTTTACAGAGTAAAAGTCCTATTTTGGCTAGGAAATGGTGATTTCATCTAGGACCGACCCTACTTGGTATAAATACATGGAAAATATTATTTTATGGACTTTTGGCACATATTCGACCTAAGGAGGCTAAGGAAGATTTGGAGAAGCAAAAGCATAAGGATTTCATTATTCCTTCCTCACTCAAGACCCGAGTTTGGATTGAATTTATGTTTTCCTATATTTTTATTTTATTTGTGATGAATTATTCCATGTCTATGGAGTAGTTCCCTTTAGGGTTTGATGGATTTGGTGTATTGATATTTGTTTGTGGATTATAACTTTAGTTTTATGTATTGAATCGTTTTGGATAATTTAATTATTGCATCTATATTCACTTGTTCTTGTAATCGAGAAAGGCATAACTTGTGATATCTTTCCATTGTATTGTTGGTTGAATTCATAGATTCTTCTTAGAAATCAAAAGAGGCTAGTTGAATTATTGATTAAACCTAGTTAGGAGGATAATCAAGAGAGGTTCTCCTAAAGACCAATTCACTATGAATTCTTGCTTACCTTCGCCGAGCTTAAATTGGTTCATCTCGTGAGGTTGAGACTTAATCGAGAGAGGAGTTTCTACTAAACAATTGAACTAATAAACAAGTGAATTCGAGAGACTCGCTTGAACATTAGAAGTGAATTAACTAGAGTTAAATCCCAGACAATTATCTTGCACCTATCCTATCAAAACCCTATTTTCTCCCATTGATATCTTTCTTTGCGTATTCCTTGCTTCGATTGTCATTAATCAATAGCTTTAGATTCTTAGTTAATTGTAGTTTTAATCATATAAATGTCAATTGTTGATCATATTGGATAGAGATTAAACTAGAAACTATGAAAAAACTTTTTAAATCCAATCCATGTGGATACAATATTATATTATACTATATTCGACTAGCGAGCATATTTAAGTATGTGTTTTGCGCTCGTCAAAAGGCAGGGTGAGCTTTACAAAATCATCAATGCCATGAGGAAGTTAAATACAAAGAAGGTGTTGTGCCAAACCAAGTTCAACTCAGATATGCAGACTGAGATTTTACATCTAAACATGAGGCAGTTATACTCTGGCTTGAAAATAGGCATAGCTATGTTTGTTTTATGAAAAGAAAACTTGAATGTAGACAAAAGATCACTGAAGTTCATAAGAGTTAAAATCAATAACACTATCTCATATAGGTACAACCAACAGTTGGATATGAATACAAGATTCTCACAATGATAACTCAGAAGCTATTCTCAGAGTAAACAGACATTGATATAGAGAAGGAGAATACTTAAACACTTAGATTTTCATGCTTCAGTTAAATGGTGAAAGGAGTAAAGTATGAACTCTCAGGTTTTGTTCTAATGAGGATTATCAAACAGTGATCTCGACTACAGGGCAATAATTGTAGGAAAATAGTGTATGGTGATAAAGATCAGAATATAACTATTAACAGAAAATCTGAAGTTTTAAACAAGCATGGAAGTCATTAGAGCATATTAAGGAAGTTTAATCATATTAGTTATCTGAAAGTTATTAAGGCTCATAAAGGAAATATAATCATGTAGACTCTTTAGGCTTTGAGATGCAAGTCATTAAACTCATGTAACAGTTTAATCAATATCAATTAAAGAGATTCAGAGAACATGATGAATGACCACAGATCAACAACACTTTAACATGAATATGGGGATAACATTTTTATATTAATGATAACATCACAAATGACTACAGTTAACAGAAGACAACGAGCATATTCACAACATTTTAATAAGATGATCAAAAAGAAGAGTTAGAGGTATACAGACCTTTTCGAGGGCAGCCGACCAAATAAGAGCTTGTTTTCCGTTTAAGATCCACGAACTCAGAAGAATTTGACCAAATGAGCACCTCAGAGCAAAATCAAAATTCGAGTAAGAAGTTGGCCTTAGTCGAAGAAATTCTACAACTACTAAATTGATTTACTGCCTTTTTCCAGATGTTCTTAGTGCATTTTTGTCCAGTGTTAGGTAGTGGTAGATGAGAATATTAAAGGCTCTATTTATAGTGCCATTAAAGCTCTAGGGTTTCAACGGATTCAAAATAATAGTGGAATATGACGAAAGACTAATGATGATAGCACGATTGAGTGAAATTGAAAGAAAATAGAGGGGGAAACTTGGTCGAGTTTACCTGAGCACGAGGATATCGACCGTTGAATCTTTTGACCAGCGGTTAAACCCTAATGTCCAGAGGTCACTGAGTTTGACCTCTGGACATTGAATCCATATGATGAAACGCTGAGAACGACTCCATGCAGGCTCCGATTTGATATAACACGAAGGAAATTCGGAGATTTGAAGTTGCATCTTTGAGTCTAGGGTTTCAGATTCGGTATTTTGAATTTTGAGTGATGAGATAGGAAATAACCGGCTGGATTCGCGGATTTCAGAAGGCAAAGGGATGGTTTTAGGCTCGATATTTGACTCGTGAGAGAAAATTAGATGATTTCCCTTTCGAGCTTAGGGTTTCAGATTAGGGGTCTCAAATTTGTGTGTTGAAATAGGAAATTATCAGCAAGATTCGTGGATAAGGAGACAGAATGGATGATTCAAAGTGGTTTCGACTGACCTTGCACAAATTTGTGCAAGGTTCTGAAGATTAATGGCTGATGGAGATGAGAGAAAAGAGAGAGGAAAGGGAAATGAGGGCGGCTGAGTGAGGTAAGAAATGATTAGGGTTTTGGGGGATGGGGATTCCGTCTCTAAGTTAAGGTTGTGAGAGAATCTGGGTTGTTGGGCCTACTGATCAACAACCCTGATAAATCAGGAATTAATGATTTTTGTGGAAGAATTTCTGTGTCCGTTAGATTATGAGATTTTGGACAGTGGGGATGAGATCTTTGGGGCGGGTGTTTAAAAATAAACAGAAAATTGAAGATTAAATGTGAGCCATTGATCAGATGGATCAACGGCTCAGATGCATGTGTGTTTGTTTTGTAAGTGGTGAGGGTAGGTGACGTGGCGCGTGATGATTGCTGCAAAGATGATGGCACGGATTGCCAATAGGGATGAGATGGGGTGTTTTGGACAGGGTCAGATCCATTTGGGCTTGGTAATTGGGCTAAAAATAATTTAAGAGATGGCCATTTGCTTTTAATTGAGAATTGCAATTGTAGCGTTTTGTCTTTTGATCCCCTTTTAGAAATTAATTTAAATAAACTTAACAATTTTCAATAAAATATGGTAAAAATTATAATTATCAAATATACTACTAATTATTGTAATTAATTATTTGTAAAAATACTTTATTTTCTAAATTGTAACACTAATTTCGAAATACCAACACAGTGACCTAATTTACTACAAATTAAGGAGTAATTTATCAAATTAATTATAGAACCTATGTAATACATATATAAAAATTATTTTAATAATCTTAAAATAGTAAATATATTTATAATTACATAATATTATTACTACATGATTAATTTTAAAACTAATACTTAATTAATTTGTAAAAATAAGTATTTATTACTAGAAAATACTTTAAAATAGTTATTTTAAATTATTAAGTGTAAAAAAGTTAATTTAAAAAGAGAGGGTCAAAATTGGCTGTCAACAACGGACTTATGACAAGTAGCATATATAAGTACTCAGACATACACAAACACAATAGGCTAAGCAGGCTTAGGATAGTCAGAAATTATTCAAGTTGAACACATATAATGGGCATATGTCAAAGCTTAGAGTTTAGAGAGGTTCAAATACTAGAAAAATACAGGTCTACAGGATAACTCCTAGGAAAATAGGATTACAAACAGAAACAAACAATATCATATTGGTTCACAAAGGCTTAAATGACATGGACATACAAATAATGAACACAAGCAAGAGAGAACGAAATTGCTAGAGTCCAAGTACTTACCAGTTTGCAGAATTAACGAGCAAATAAAGGAGAAAACTAAATGCCAACAGCAGCTCGATTATCAGTAGCAAAGAGAGGACAGCAGAATCTAAAAACCTAGTGTGTCAGAGTTCACAAGAGCTTCAAAAGAGCTCCGAGCAGTGCTCGCACTAGAGAGGTTGATAAATTGAATTCTGGTGGCCGTGTCTTTCAGCCGACCAAGAAGCCAGTAGTTTCAGAATAATAGAGTGAGTAAGTGAGGGAATAGGGGTGATTCAAGGTCTGTTTTGGGGAAATTTGGGAAAGGGTTTATATAGTATTCGATTAAGCAAACAAAACCATGGAAAACAATCAATTAAACACAAATAAGGAAAGAAAAGATCTCATGCAATTAGAATCGGTAAAGGAGATGGAAAATCTCAAACCCTAGTTGGGTTCAATCATCTATAAATCAAACCAAAGGTGCAAATTGTTCCTTATTGAGCGTATATGGATAAACTATTGTCCAAATCCCACAGATTCAAGTGAGCATAGACCGATCTTGGAGATAGTACTTGCCAAAATTAGGCAAGTACCTAAGTAGTACCATAAATGAGCGACCAGTAGCGAGAGGATACTAATAAGGTAAGCGAATCAGAGAGTAATTCCATTTCTAGGTTAGAATCAGAGAGAAATTGGTGAGGCGACTGCTAGGGTTTATAGAAGAAGGGGGAGTTGAGAGAGTTTAGGGGCCGTTTGTTAGAGAAAATGGGTCTAGGTTTTGGGTTATGGGGATATAAGGAGAAGGGTAGGTTTATTATGGGTCGTTGATCATTCGAGATCAACGGCCAAGATCAAAGGAAAACGGGACGGGTTGTTTGGACGGGTCCTGACCGAGTTTGATAAGAGGTTGTTTGGTCTGGGCTATGGGGGTGGGCTAGGTTTTTTGGTCCGGCCTTGGTCCGAGATTTTGCCTTCACTTGGGCAAGATTTTTAAAACTCAAAATTGATTAAAGTAAATTATTAAAACGACTAATAAGTAATAAAAAAATAATATTTATGAAATTAACCACTTAACAATATTAACTCAGAATTATAAAAATATAAAAATACTATTTTGACCTAAATAATATAGCAAATGCAATTCATTGTAGAGTATAGGCTATTATTGCAAATAATGTAAATAATAAATAAAAATACAAACATAATTTTATACAATGAAGTAAAATATTATTGAATATTCATATGGGTATAAATAATCAATTTGGATGATTAAATCACTCAAAATAATTTGAAGGAGTAATTAATGAATATTTGACAATTTAGAAAAATGCAAGAAATCAAATCTAAAAGCTTTTAAAAATGATAGAAACCACCTACATAGCCTCTATAATTTGGGTAATAATGTAAAATAATATTTTGAAAGTATATGGAATATTTTATAAAATATGAGGACAAAATTGAATATCAACAATAAGGCCTCGTACTGATCCATCTGTATGCTCGAGTGATAGCTGTAGTTGTAGGTGTACTTCGCTAGAGATAAAACTAGTCCAACTGACCCCCGGAATCCATAGAGCATGCCCTTAATATGTCCTCCAAAATCTTAATAATACGTTCAAATTGTCCGTCCGTCTGAGGATGAAATGCAGTTCTAAGCTCGACCCACATGCCCAACTCACGCTGCACAACTCTCCAAAATCATGATTAGAACTGCGTGCCACGATCTAAAATGATATAAATGGACACACCATGCAGTCGGATAATCTTCCGGATGTAAATCTGAGTCAACCCTCTGAAGAATAGGATGTCATCACCGGAATAAAATGTGTGGACTTAGTCAATCGGTCCAAAATGACTCAAACACCATCATACTTCCTCAATGTCCATCGTAAGCCTACCACAAAGCCCATAATGATGCGCTCCCACTTCTACTCCGGTATCACCAATCTCTGAGTCAAACCACCCGGTTTCTGATGATCATATTTCACCTGACAAATATTGAGAGACATGTCCAACAATGTCTTATTTCATCTTTCACCACCGATAGTGCCGCTTCAAGTCACGATACATATTCGTGATACTTGGGTGAGTGGAATACCATGAACTATGAGCCTCCTTGAGGATCAACTCTCTCAACCAATCAACATTCGGAACACAAATCCATACCTGAAGCCGCATAACCCCATCATACCCAATCAAAACCTCCTTAGCACCACTCTGTTGCACCGTGTCTTTCAACACCAACAAGTGAGGATCATCAAACTGGTGAGCCTTGATGCTGTCACACCCTAAAACCGAGGAGCGCGACCGGCACTCAACCAAGTGAACTCGACCGAGTAAGCCTGTTAGATTTTCTTCTACCCAAACTCATCCACGAATGAAGATAATACATATTTTCATTAATTAGACAAAAACGTGATCATGTCTACAACACCAATTCATTAGCAATAATTTTCATCATTTTTAAAGTCTCAAATGGGACAAGTAATACAACCACAACATAACAGAGTTTGTCTTTTCCAGCACCAATACACAACCCACACTATGTCTATACCTCAAACAAAATACACAAAGAACAAAAGATACATGACCCAGGGATGAAGTGGGGCTCACCAAGTTAGCTGGGAAGAAGGTGTACTGTTATCACTGATCAATACCTCCTGCTGTGGAACCACCTGCATCCATTTAAAGATGTAGCGCCACCGACAAAAGAGACGTTAGTACCGTCGAATAGTACTAGTATGAAAACCAAACACCAATTTAAGAATTTATAAATACAATATGAATATGATGAATCTGGGCGGCAATATAATAATATATATAACCGTGAAACCAGAGCAAGCTTATTAAGAGCTACCAATAACATTTAGAGGATTTAAGATGAGATCCTCTGTAACTATATTCACACAAAGCGGCCCCGCCACCTCACCCGATGAATGCAGGTGGAGGTGTAAGTACAATACCACAACTCTACTCAAGCGGCCCCGCCGCCTCACCCCAATGCATGCAGGTGGATGTATAACCACAGTACCAAGAACCTACACAAAGTGGCTATGCCGCCTCACCCCAATGTA
The DNA here is from genome assembly GCF_000715075.1 of Nicotiana tabacum. Classification (NCBI taxonomy): domain Eukaryota; kingdom Viridiplantae; phylum Streptophyta; class Magnoliopsida; order Solanales; family Solanaceae; genus Nicotiana; species Nicotiana tabacum. Next base: position 22,673,606 of record NC_134098.1, read on the forward strand.
TGCGGGTGGAAATGCATCAACGATACCAATACTAACACAAAGAGGCTATTATATATATATATATATATATATATATATATATATATATATATATATATATATATATATATATGTGTGTGTGTGTGTGTGTGTGTGTGTGTGTGTGTGTGTGTGTGTGTGTGTGTGTGTGTGTGTGTGTGTGTGTGTGTGTGTGTGTGTACACAAAGCGATCGTACTGCCTCACCCCAATGTATGTGGGTGGAGGTACAGTCTTACAATACCATAATCCCCACACAAAGCGGTCATGCCGCCTCACCCCAATATATACGGGTGGAGGTGTATCACAATCATAATCTCTACACAACTTGGCATAATAACTTTCACATCAATCACGACTTGAATTTATAACATGTGGATACACAATCCATAGTTTGAAACACATCCTCAATTTATAGTGCAATATGATAAGAGTATTTGAAACACTAATTGAACATATATCTTTATCACAAAACTTATCGGAATACTCGATTTGTACTCAACATCTTGGAACTTACAAGGATAATGGGAATTCCAATTCTTAAAGAAGGGTTTAGCCAATACACCTCACTTGAGCTTCCTTACACTCTAAATGTTCCGGAATTCTTAGTAACTTCAATGTATTTTAGAAATATAACAAATTGAACCAAAATTAGGAAGATGATCATGGTTCTAGCTCATTTGAGCATTTTATTAAACACTGGGTGTGCATAAGGTTTCAAGGTTCTTTTATGGAGAATTCCATCATCCCACAACCAAATATTTACCATGCCTAGTTCAACAATCTTTCTACACCCCTTGATATCATATGCATGTAAAATAAACAACACTCATGCCCAAAACTTATCTTTCTAATTATCCATTTTCAGAAAATTTCAAAATTAGGGGTTAGGGTGTAGAATCGTACCTCTAGGATGAAGACCTAGTGAGTTTCCCTTCTTAATCTTCCAAAACTTGAGTAAGAATTGAAGAACAATTGTTGAAGAACACCTTCTCACTCTAGGGCACTCTCTCTCACTCTAAAATATCAGATTATAGCTAAAAATGGCCCAAAGAGTGTATTTAACGAAATAGGGTCGGGTTTTAAAAATCAAAAAATGTAGCTCCGGAACAGGTTATGCGATCACATAATCAATATACGGACCACATATCGGTCGCATATTTGCTGACCAAAATGACCAAAAATTTGCCTGTGTTTGTGGTCACTATGTGGTCTGCATAACTGTTCTGCGGTCGCATAATAAACCACAGAACAGTTATGCGGTCGCATAGTCGACCGCATAATTGCATCCAAGCTGACCCTCTTCTGCCTCACTTCTACGGCCATTATGCGACCCGCAGAGTGATTATACGGTTGCATAATAGACCGCATAAATGCGCTTTTCCACCAAAAAATTTTTTTTACTTTCCGGTGCATTGTTCAGCCCAAAAAGTCCGAGCCGTGGCTCATAAGCTTGCCGCAAAGAATTTCAATAATACTGAACACGTAAAACCAATTCGGTACCACGAAACATTATTTTCTTTTGCAAAAATTTTATGGGGCCTTACATTATCCCCCACTTAGGATCATTCATCCTCGAATGAGGGTAAAAAAAATCTATTATTAGCATCTTATGCAATTCAGTTTTCATACCACACACCAAAAGTCCCAAATTTGACTAACTCCCTAAATTTTCAAAAGTTTCGCCAGAGTTTCCTTTGTAAGTAGGCCTATCCATCTGTCAGAGAGTCCCAGAAACATATCCTAACAGCATATACATAATCCAACAACTAACATAATATAAAACAACATCAATTGTGGCCTCACAAGCAATGTATTAATAGAAAGGAACACCCTTAACGCCAATTGTATAAATGATACATAGTTCATAGAAAGCAACTCTTAGAATTTTCATAGATCACAACTTTATAAATACATGGCTATTCAAACAAATAAGGATACTTTTTCTTCATTTCTTCCTCGGCCTCCCAAGTAGCCTCTTTAACCTGTTGGTTTCGCTATAGCACTTTCACAGATGCAATTTCCTTGTTTCTCAACTTTCGGACTTGCCGATCAATAATAGAAACTGGAATCTTTCATAAGTCAATTCCTCATTAACCTCAATAGTCGCAATGGGAACAATGAGTGTCGGATTTCCAACTACTTTCTTCAACATAGACACATGATACACCGGGTGTACTAATGACATCTCAGGTAGTAGTTCAACCTTGTACGCCACCTCACCGATCCTCTGAATGATTTTGTGCAGCCCAACATACCTTGGACTCAATTTCCTTTTCTTAACAAATTGCATTACACCCTTCATGGGGGAAACTTTCAAGAATACCCAATCATCTTCTTTGAACTCCAAATCCCTACGACGAACATCCGAATAGGATTTCTGACGGCTTTAAGCAGTCTTCAACCGCTCCTTAATGATTTTAACTTTTTCCATAGCCTTATGCACGAGGTCTGGCCCTATCAACTCTGCTTTCCCAATTTCAAATCACACAATGGGAGATCTACATCTCCTACCATATAAAGCCTCTAATGGTGCCATTTGAATGCTAACGTGATAGTTTTTATTGTAGGCAAATTCTATGAGTGGTAAATCATCATCCCAGCTACCTTTGAAGTCTAGAACACAAGCGCGCAACATATCCTCAAGCGTTTGAATAGTCCTCTCTGCCTGCCCATCAGTCTGCAGGTGAAAGGTTGTACTAAGATTCACCAGAGTACCCAAACCTTGCTGAAATTTCTTCCAAATATTAGCAGTGAATTGTACTCCCCGGTCATAAATGATGGAAGCTGGGGTGCCATGCAACCTGATTATTTCTTTGATATACAACTGAGCATATTGTTCCGCTGTATCGGTAGCCTTAAATGGCAAGAAATGTGCTAATTTCGTGAGTCGATCCACAATCACCCAAATCGAGTCAAACTTACACGGAGTGCGTGGTAATCCTACCACAAAGTCCATCTTAATCATTTCCCACTTTCACATTGGAATTTCTATGTTCTGTGCCAACCCACCGGGGCTTTGGTGTTTGGCCTTCACTTACTGACAATTTGGACACTTCGACAAAAACTCCGCTACATTCCTCTTCATATCATTCCACCAATAGACTTCCTTAAGATCATGATACATTTTCGTAGAACCTGGGTGCACGGAATACCTAAAAGTGTGAGCTTCAGTCATAATTCTTTCACGGAGACCATCTACATTTGGAACATATAGTTGCCCCCTTAGTGTACCATCATCCATGCCAAGAGAAAAGGCCATGGTCTTATGTTTATGAATCCCCTCTTTCAATTTCACCAACAATGGATCATTGTATTGCTTCTCTTTGATTTCTACAACAAGCGATGATTCAGCCCTATTTTGCACAATTAATACTCCTTCACTAGAGTCCGCAAGACGAACACCCAAACTAGCCAATCGGTGAACTTCCTTGGCCAATGGCCTTTGATATGCCTCCAAGTGAGCCAAACTACCCATGGATTTTTGGCTAAGAGCACCTGCCACAACATTGGCCTTTCCCGGATGATATAGAATATCAATGTCGTAGTCCTTGAGTAACTCAAGCCATCTTCTCTGCCTCAGATTCAATTCCTTCTGTTTGAAAATATATTGAAGGCTCTTATGGTCCATGAATATATCCACATTGACCCTATATAAATAATGACGCCAAATTTTCAATGCAAATACCACTCCCGCAAGTTCTAAATCATGTGTTGGATAGTTTTTTTCATGATTCCTCAGTTGCCTAGAAGCATAAGCTATAACCTTGCCATGTTGCATTAATACATATCCAAGCCTGATTCTTGAAGCATAACAATATACCACAAATCCATCTATACCCTCCGGTAGAGTCAACACCGGTGTTGTAGTCAATCTTGCTTTCAATTCCTGGAAACTCTTTCCACAAGCATCTGACCATTGGAACTTAATCGCCTTCTGCATCAATTTAGTCAATGGGGAGGCAAGAGTAGAAAACCCCTCCACAAACTTTCTGTAATATCCAGCTAAACCTAAGAAACTGCGAATCTCTGTTGGAGTTGTAGGCCTCGGCCAATTCTTCACAACTGAAATTTTCTGAGGATCAACCTTAATTCCCTCACTAGAGACTACATGACCCAAGAATATAACTGATTCAAGCCAAAATTCACATTTTGAAAACTTTGCATATAACTGGTGCTGATGTAGGGTTCGCATAACTACCCTGAGATGATCAGCATGGTATTCTCGATTTCATGAATATACAAGACTATCGTCAATAAACACTATCACAAAAAACTCTAGGAATGGCTTAAAAACTCGATTCATAAGATCCATGAAGGTTGTTGGGGCATTTGTTATCCCAAAAGGCATCACCAAAAATTCAAAGTGCCCATATCGGGTTCTAAAAGCTATTTTCGGAATATCCCGCTTCCTAATCTTCAATTGGTGATACCCAGATCGTAAATCAATTTTAGAGAAGTACCTAGCACCTTGCAATTGGTCAAATAAGTTATCTATCCTTGGCAGTGGGTACTTATTCTTGATTGTTACCTTATAAAGATGCCGCTAGTCAATACACATTCTCAGTGACCTATCTTTCTTCCTTAGAAAAAGGACCGGTGCTCCCCAAGACGACACACTCAGCAGGATGAAACCCTTTTCTAACAAGTCCTTCAGCTACTCCTTTAGTTCCTTCAATTCAGCAGGTGACATTCTATAGGGCGGGATAGATATAGGATGCGTGTCTGGCATCACATCAATCCCAAAATCAATCTCCCTGTCTGCGGGAATCCCAGGGAGTTCATCCGAAAGACTCCCAAAAATTCATTCATAACAGGAACGGACTCAAGTGTAGGTGCCTCAGCATTGGTGTCCCTAACTCAGACCAAATGGTAAATACACCTCTTGTTGATCATTTTCGTGGCCTTAAGGTAAGAAATAAACCTACCCTTCGGCACTACATAATCACCCTTCCACTAAATAACTGGCTCATTTAGAAATTCAAACCTAACAGTTCTAGTTCGGCAATCAAGCTTGGAAAAACATGAATAAAGCCAATTCATCCCCATTATCACATCAAAATCGACCATTCTCAATTAAATAAGATTGGCCATGGTGTCCCGACCACGCAACATGACAACACAATCCCTATAAACCCGCGCGGCCAAAATAGACTCACCAACTGGAGTAGATACAGAGAACGGCTCATGAAGTTGGTCTGGTTCTATCCCAAATTCTATAGCAACATAAGGTGTGACATATGACAAAGTGCAACCGTGATCAATAAGAGCATACACATCATGAGATTGGACAGTTAATATACCTGTGACAACGTCTGGAGAATCCTCTGATTCTCAATGCCTTCTCATAGCATAAAATCTGCTAGGTCCTCCCGAATTCCGTGCACCACCCCTAGTTGCACCATGCCCTGCGGGTGCTGGGGTGCCTCGAGCTGGAGGTGTTGTGGATGTAGAAGCTGCAGAATTAGCTGGTTGTGCTGCACATCCGCCCATATTTTGGCGGGATGAGCGACAATCTCTCTGAATGTGACCCCTCACACCACAACCATAGAATACTGGTAGGTCCATGAAGCAGGACCCAAAGTGCATCCTCCCACACTTAGGGCATGGAAGCCTCCGCTGCTGAAACCTTCTATCGGGCTGACCCTACTGGTGGGGTCCCCTGTTGCCCTAGCTGGGTCCAGATGACTATGCACCCATCGAAGACTGGGCGAATGATTGGGATGGTCCTGATGACCCTCCCCTGAATGCCGACCTACCACCACCACCACCCAAAGAACCACAAAGTTGCCCGTGGACTGAGCCTTGCTGCTACTCTGACGCTCAATTCTATTCTTCAATTTATGGGTCTCTGTGGCTTGAGCAAATGCCACCATCTTACCATAGTTCATATCGGAATTCAAGGCAGCTGTAGAGGCCTCATTGATAACCAAGGGGCTAAGGCCCTGTACCAACCGGTGCACTCTAGCCTCCATAGTGGGCAACATGTGAATAACATATATGGACCGGCGCGCAAACTCCATATGATACTCCCACACATTCATACTATCCTGCTTCAGGCTTTCAAACTCAGCGGCATGGGCTGCCTTAGTTTTGGCAAAAAAAAAATGATCCAAAAAGGCATATGTGAATTCACCCCACCATGTCGGAGGGCTTCCTTCCTCACGGGATTCCTCCTACAACTTAAACCAAGAATAGGCCACCCCTTTCAGCCAGTAGGAAGCCAACTCCACTCCCTCCGTCTCTGTAGCATGCATAACCCGAAGACACTTGTGCATCTTATTAATGAAGTCCTGGGGGTCCTTCTCGGGATCAGTACCCGTAAACACTAAAGGATCTAACTGAAGAAACTTGTTCACCCTGGAACTAGCAGGTTCCCCTAGATGACTGAAAGAAGTAGGCCCAACACTCGATCTCTGGGCCTGAGAAGCCACTATCTGTGTCAACATTTGTATGGCTCCCATAAGATCAACATCAGACACACCATAATCGGAAGGTGGAGCTGGAGGTGGAACTGGAATATAAGTTGGAGGGACCATTGCACCCTCAGTAGATGTAGAGAGCGGTGCAGCCTGATCAGTTAGTAGTAGAGTCAGGTAGTGTAATAAATGGAGGAATATTCTCACTCCTCGGGTGCTCACCCGTATCATCAATTATAGGATCAATTGTCACTCCTGGGGTGACATTGGCTCTTTGGCCAGTTCTTGCCTTCTTCTTAGGTGCCATGTACTAAAAATTAGAGCAACTTAGGAGTTAAAGGAGGAACAATCTTACAACCAGCTTTATCGCACGATCAAGAACATGAAAGAAAGGTATTATTCCTAAATGCCCATGTAGTATCCTAATTATAGATGTGGTCGACAACATACCGATAATAAGTACTCTACTAGACACGGCTCCGAGACATCCTAGGATACTTTAAAACCTTAGGCTCTGATACCAAGTTTGTCAAGCCCCAAAACCGAGGAGCGCGACCGGCGCTTAACCGAGTGAACCCGACCGAGCAAGCGTGTTAGATTTCCTTCTACCCAAAATCATCCACGAATGAAGATAATACATATTTTCATTAATTAGACAAAAATGTGATCATATCTACAACACCAATTCATTACCAATAGTTTTCAACATTTTTAAAGTCTCAAATGGGACAAGTAATACAACCACAGCATAACATAGTTTGTCTTTCCCAACACCAATACACAACCCACACTATGTCTAAGGAGCCTCTATAGATGAAGAAGAGTACAATGATAATGCCGGCAACAAAGCTCAGGCTATACCTCAAACAAAATACACAAAGAACAAAAGATACATGACCCCGGGATGAAGTGGGGCTCACCAAGTCAGCTGGGAAGAAGGTGCACTGTTATCACTGATCAATACCTCCTGCTGTGGAATCACCTACATCCATTTAAAGATGCAGCATCCCCGGCAAAATGGACGTTAGTACCATTGAATAGTACTAGTCTGAAAACCAAACACCAATTTAAGTATTTATGTATACAATATGAATATGATGAATCAGGGCGGCAATACAATAATATAGATAACAGTGAAACCAGAGCAAGCTTATTAAGAGCTATCAATAACATCTAGAGGATTTAAGATGAGATCCTCTGTAACTATATTCACACAAAGCGGCCCCGCCGCCTCATCCGATGAATGCAGGTGGAGGTGTAAGTACAATACCACAACTCTACTCAAGCGGCCCGGCCGCCTCACCCCAATGCATGCGGGTGGATGTATAACCACAGTACCAAGAACCTACACAAAGCGGCTATGCCGCCTCACCCCAATGTATGCGGGTGGTGGTGCCACAACAATACCAAAACCATACACAAAGCGGCTATGACATATATATATATATATATATATATATATATATATATATATATATATATATATATATATATATATATATATGTGTGTGTGTGTGTGTGTGTGTGTGTGTGTGTGTGTGTGTGTGTGTGTGTGTGTGTGTGTGTGTGTGTTCGTACCGCTTCACCCCAATGTATGCGGGTGGAGGTGCAGTTCCATAATACCATAATCCCCACACAAAGCGGTCATGCCGCCTCACCCCAATATATGCAGGTGGAGGTATATCACAATCACAATCTCTACACAAGTTGGCATAATAACTTTCACACCAATCACGACTTGAATTTATAACATGTGGATACACAATCCATAGTTTGAAACACATCCTCAATTTATACTGCAATATGATAAGAGCATTTGAAACACGAATTGAACATATATCTTTATCACAAAACTTATCGTAATACTCGATTTTTAATCAACATCTTGGAACTTACAAGGATAATGGGAATTCAAATTCTTAAAGAAGTGTTTTGCCAACATACCTCACTTGAGATTCCTTACACTCTACATGTTCCGGAATTCTTAGCAACTTCAATCTATTTTAGAAATATAACAAATTGAACCAAAATTAGGAAGATGATCATAGTTCTAGCTCATTTGAGCATTTTATCAAACACTAGGTGTGCATAAGGTTTCAAGGTCCTTTTATGGAGAATTCCATCATCCCACAACCCAATCTTTACCATGCCTAGTTCAACAATCTTCCTACACCCCTTGATATCACATGCATGTAAAATAAACAACTCCCATGCCCAAAACTTATCTCTCACTCTGAAATATCAGATTATAGTCAAAAATGGCCCAAAGAGTGTATTTAACGAAATAGAGTCGGGTTATAAAAACCAAAAAATGAAGCTCTGGAACAGGTTATGCGATCGCATAATCAATATGCGGACCGCATATCGGTCGCATAATTGCTGACCAAAACGACCAAAATTCTGCCTGTGTTTGCGGTCACTATGCGGTCCGCATAACTGTTCTGCGGTCGCATAATAAACCGCAGAACAGTTATGCGGTCGCATAGTCGACCGCATAATTGCATCCAAGCTGACCCTCTTCTGCCTCACTTCTGCGGCCATTATGCGGCCCACAGAGTGTTTATGCGGTCGCATAATGGACCGCATAAATGCATTTTTTTGCCAAAAATTTTCCTTTCCTTTCTGGTGCATTGTTCAACCCAAAAGGTCCGAGTCGCGGCTTGCAAGCTTGCCGCGAAGAATTTCTATAATACTCAACACGTAAAACCAATTCGGCACCACGAAACATTATTTTCTTTTGCAAAAATTTTACGGGGCCTTACAGATGCGCTCTAACAAGAATGGCTATGCCACAACACAAGCGAGAACCTTGCTTGGCTCAAAAATATCAAACCTCACAAACCGGTTGGCCAAAGCCTGAACATCCATGGCTAATAGCCTTTCCACTGCCAGTAGAAATGTTGAACTGCCCATGCTCTCCGCCTTCCTGCTCAAGGCATTGGCCAACACATTGACCTTTCCTGGATAATATAATATGGTGATATCATAGTCTTTCAATAACTCTAACCATCTCTGCTGCCTCAAATTAAGGTCCTTCTACTTGAATAGATGCTGGAGATTCTGATGGTCGGTATAGACCTCACATAGAACGTCGTATAGATAGTTCCTCCAAATCTTGAGCCCGTGAACAATGGTTTTTAACTCATAATCATCCACGAGGTAATTCTTCTCATGAAACTTCAACTGATGAGACGCAAAGGCAATTACCATATCATCCTGCATCAATATCGCACCAAGTCCAATACATGATGCATTACAATACAGAGTGTAAGATCCCAAACATGTGGGCAACACCAATACTGGGGTTATAGTCAAGGCAGTCTTGAGCTACTAAAAGCTCTCCTCACACTTTTCAGACCATCTGAAAAGAGCTCCCCTTTAGGTTAACTTGGTCAACGCGGCTGAGATAGATGAAAACCCCTCCACGAATAGGCGATAGTAACCCGCCAAACCCAAGAAGTTGCGAATCTCTGTAGCTGAAGTAGGTCAAGGCTAGTTCTGAGCTGCCTCAAAACATGACCCAAAAATATAACCGAGTCTAACCATAACTCTCACTTCAAAAACTAGGAATATAACTGACGATCCTTCAAAATCAGAAGCACAATCCATGGGTGCTGCCCATGCTCCTCTCTACTACGAGAGTAAACTAGAATGTCATCAATGAAGATAATCACGGCGTAATCGAAATAAGGCTTGAATACTCAGTACATCAAATCCATGAAGGCCGGTGGTGCATTAGTAAAGCCAAATGACATCACCAAGAACTCGTAGTGATCATATTGAATCCTAAAAGCTATCTTAGGGACATCCAATGCACTAATCTTCACCTGCTGGTAGCCAGATCTCAAATCAATCTTGGAAAATACCTTGGCACCCTGAACCTGGTCAAATAAGTCATCAATCATATGCAACGGATACTTGTTCTTGATAGTGACCTAGTTCAACGATAATCTACGCACATCCTCATGGAGCCATCCATTTCTTAACAAACAATACCGGTGCACCCCAAGGTAAAATGCTAGGTAAAATGAATCCCTTGTCAAGAAAATATTGCAATTAAGCCTTCAATTCTTTCAACTCACTAGGAGCCATATGGTACGGTGGAATAAAAATAGGCTGAGTGTCCGGAACCAAATCAATACAAAAGTCGATATCCCGATCAGGTGGCATACCCGACAAATCTACAGGAAATACCTTTGAAACTCGCTCGCAAACGGTACCAAATCCATAGAAGGAACCTCCGCACTAGAATCACGGATATAAGCTAAGTATTCCAAACACCCCTTCTCCACCATACGTTGAGCCTTCAAATATGAAATCACTATTCTAGTGGAGTGATCGAGGGTTCGTCTCCACTCTAATCTAGATAACCTCGATATGGCTAAAGTCACAGCCTTGGCATGACAATCCAAGATAGTGTGATACGGGAACAACAAATCCATACCAAGAATGACCTCAAAATCCACCATATTCAACAACAAAATATCAACTATGGTAGCAAAACCATTAATAGTACCAACACAATACCTGTATACCTGACCAACTACTATAGAATCTCCAACCGGTATAGACACAGAAACAGGAACATCAAGAGAATCATGAGGCATACTCAAAGGCGAAGAAAAATATGAAGACGCATAAGAATATGTAGAACCCAGATCAAACAACACAGAAGCATCTCTATGACAGACTGAGATAATACCTGTAATAACTGTATCGGATGACTCCGCCTTAGGTCTAGCTAGAAATGCATAACAATGGGGTTGAGCCCCACCAACCTGTCCTCCACCTCTGAGATGACCTCTCACTAACTAACCTCTACCTCTAGATGATTGGCCCCAACCTCAGGCTGCCAAAACCCTGCCTCTAGCTAGTTGTGCGGGTGGTGGATCCATCGGTGCCGGAACCATGGCATGAGTACCCTGCTGTGGCACTTTGTGACCTAAGGAAAAACTTCGCAAAGTGCCTTGGATCCCCACGTGTATAAAAAGCCCTCAGCTGACATGACTGCTCACCCAAGAACTATCCATGACGACCTAAATTACCACCCTGATAACTCTATATCAGAGGTGAACTTACAGGAGCTGGAGGTGCACTGTATGCTAGTTGCTCAAGATGAGGTCCATAAGCATTGTCGATGCCTGAAGCACCATGGGTGACCTGTAGAGTTTACTGAACCGACCTAATATGATGGCCTCTAACAAAAGAACCCCTTCCTCTAGATGAGGCAACACAGATTCCTCCAATATGATGGGCCTCATGTCAGAGGCTGTCTCCCTAGCCTAGCCTCTGATGTGTTAGATCGTCTTGGAGATCTCCACTACCCGAGTAAAAGAAATCTCATCCTCTCTCTCTCTCTTGCCATCTGAAGTGTAATGTCGTAGGTAAGACCATATATGAACCTTTGCACCATCTCCCTCTAAGTAGGGATTAGGATAGGTGCATGGAATGACAAATCCACAAATCTACTCTCACACTAAGTAACAACCATGCTACCCTGCTGAAGGTGCTCGAACTGATTGTGGAACTCCTCTCTCTGAGTGAAGGGAATGAACTTCTCCAAGAACAACTGTAAACTAAGCCCATTTGAGAGGAGGTGATCTAACATGCCTGCCATGCACGTACACCTGCCACCACCTCTTGGCAGAACCATGCATCTGAAGCATTATAAAATCAACTCCATTGGACTCTAGTATAAACTTGTTGCGCAAAATCTTATGGAAACGGTCCAAAACATCCTGGGGATCCTCAGAAAGTGTACCACTAAAGTTAGGGGATACAACTTGGTGAATCTATCCAACCTGTTCAGCTCATCTGTTGACATCACGGGTCTCTCCCCGGGTTGTATAGCAATAATAGGCTGAACCACCCCAACTGGTAGAACTGTTGGGGTTTGATACTTGTGAGCCATCTGCTTTAATATATGAGTAGAGGTAGTCTGGGCTCCTCCCCCAACCTGAGAAACGGCTGGTGCCACAGGAAATATGCCGTCCTGGACTATACTCTCCATGAGGCTAACCATGCGGGACTAAGGCATCCTGAAGCACTGGGATAACAATGAATCCCTGTAGGACTTGAGCTTGTCCTACTAGCTCGGTCGGAACAACGATCTCATCATCATGCTCTATCTGAGGCTCGACAAAAGGTGTCGTAATCCATGCTCTAGGCTGAGCTCTGCCTCTGCCTTTAGCTCTACCTCGGCCTCGGCATCTACCCATGGTAGTGGCTACAACCTGGGACTCCGGCTCTTGATCAGCTACGGATGATGTACGTGTCCTCACCATCTATGAGAGAATAAAAGAAGAATGATTCAAACTCAGTGATAGAACAAAATTGCACAATAGAGAAAGAAATAAAGTGAAGTTTCCTAAAGCCTTATAGACTCTAGAAGATAACTATAGACGTCTTCGTACCTATCTTCAAGACTCTACTAAGCTTGCTCATGACTCGTGAGACCTATGCAATCCAGTGCTCTAATACCAACTTGTTACGACATAAACTCCCAGCCAATTGGGGGCGTGATGGTGCGTGACACTGCTTGCTCGGCAAGACAACACACAACAGATAAATAAGAAGAACTGCTATAAATGACTTTCAATAGAATAATAATATAACGTAAAGGTAATTCTGAGATAAACATAATAAGACTAAATCCAACATCTAACGTAAACCATCCCAAGATGTGGAGTCACAAGTACATTAGCTTCTAGAGTTTTCTACATACATTGTTCTAAAAATAAATACAACACTGACTGAACAGAATGGAAACAATACAATGAAAATAAGAAGATGACTCAAGTCCTGCGAACAGGATGCAGCTCTACTTCGAATCACCTGCCCGGAATCTGCTAAGCACTTCTTAAGACTCTGTTGGTACTAATATCTGGATATGCACAAGTATAGAAGTGTAGTATGAGTATAACCGACCCAATATACCCAGTAAATCTCGAGCCTAACCCCGACGAGGTAGTGAAGAGGATAAGACAAGACACCTACGATAAACCTGTATAGTTATATATCAAAAAGCAACAAAATAATAGGTAAAGAATCAAATATATCAACAGGATATGAACATGTGAAAGGGGTAACAATTACACGAGTAAAGGGACAATAAACGGAAACATAAAGTGATGTAACGCAGAGTAAACCTCTTTCAAAAGTAAATAGTGAAACCACAAAATCTAGTCCACATTCAAAATATCAAGCTAAATCGCAATGAAATCAACAAATTTGCGCGGCATCATTCTTCGTGCTTTTACTCTTATCCTCACATAGTAATATAAAAGCAATTGCACTGCATCACCCTTCGTGCTTTATCATCAAATTCACTCAAGCAATAATATCAATAAGTAAATAAGGCACTGAAACACCCTTCGATCACTCTCCCTCACAAGCGCGTAAACACCCTTCGTACATTTTAATTTTCCTCACAAAGCAATCACAAACAACACAATACCAATCAAGGTGGGAAGCAAATTCAACATCAAAAATGATAATTGAACACAACTCGTCATATGAGAATCTTTCAACAATTAGTGCCAACAACCAATCAACAATTTCTATGATCTCAACACCCAATATCACAATAATCTCAACATAAGAACTAATATGGATACGAGTATTTAAAGAATTAACAATCTATCTAAAGCATGGAAGACGCAATACACAAAATAACATGGCACATGTATGGCTAATTCTACCCGCATGTTTATCTCATGCCCAACGCATATACACCTGTCACCTTGCATATACGCCCCCTCCCCCCCCAACATATATCACATAGCAAATAGACTTGATTCTACCTTCGTTTCTTCAAATCAAGGTTAACTAAGATACTTGCCTCTTTCTGGAACACAATCAACAATCCAATATGGCTTCCTCTAGAACAAGCCTCCAAACCAATCAAATCTAGTCAAATATTGTTCAAACAGTTCAAAACAAACATTAGAAACTACCCTCGAATAAAAAAGGTGCAATATTTAACATAATTAAAAAGGTCAACAAAAAGTAAACCCCAAAACATGTGGTCAAAATCCGAGATTAAGACAAAATCCCCATCACCCATTCACCACCGAGCCGAGATATGTGATTTGTTTCAAAATTTGACCTCAATTTGAGGTGTAAATCTCTATTTTATAAAATTCCTAAATTATACCCAAACCCCCAATTTCTACTTTGAAATTCATAGATTTGATGATGCAATTCATGAAAAAGTAATTGAAGTTGATTGAAAACAAGTTAAAGATACTAACCTATGAATTTGGGAAGCAAATTCTCTCCAAAAATTGCTCCTATAGAGTTTAGGGTTCAAAAATGGTATAAAATGGCTAAGACCCGAAATTCCAACATTTTACCCAGCTGCAGATGTCCCAATTGCGAACTCTTGTTCGCAATTGCAACGTTCCAAAAGCGAACAACTTCTAAGCCCTTCAATTGCCGCAATTTCGGCCTAAACATCGCATTTGCGAAGTCCCAACTGTCGTAAAAGCGATCATGTCTTCACATTTGTGAAGTTCTCCCGTCCAGCCTCCCAGTTGCAAATGAGACACTATAATTGCAAATGCGATGCACACCTGCTCGCAAATGCGACCACTGTTTCGCATTGCGAAGCATGCCTGCCCCTGCCCTATATCGCAAATTCGAGCTTGACTTTGCAAAAGCGAAACTCGCATTTGCGAACAGGTCTTCGCAAATGCGAGACCTGCAGATCAACCAGCACCAGAAGTTCTGTTAAGCCAAAAATCAATTCGCGAAGTATCTGAAACTCACCCGAGTCCCTCGAGCTGCAATCCGAACATCCACACAAGTGTATTAATATCATACAAACTTGCTCACCACCTTAAATCATTAAAATAACATCAAAAATCAAGAATCGGTCATTAAAACTCCAGATTTTCAAGTTCAAAAATCATTTTTTCAATTTCTCACATAATGTGCCGAAACGGCCTTGGGTCACCTGAGACCCCAACCAACCATGCGTATAAGTCAAAATCATTATGCGAACCCACTGAAATCGTCAAAATACTAATCCGAGGTCGTTTACCAAAAGCTTTTACCGTGGTCAACTCTCGTCATTTTTAAAGTCAAAAATTATATTTTCTTCAAAATTTCACACATAAAGTTTTCGAAAATCGACACGGACCACGCACACAAGTCGTAAATCATCAAATAAAGCTATAAAATATCTCGGAACACATAAAAAGAAGCTAGTACTCAAAATGGCCTATGGGTCGTTACACTAAAGAAATCACTCATGCCACCATTCACAAGAATAGAGATACAGGAAGTACTGATGCACGAGAGAATCACGGATGTCCTCCCTTTGCTCCAAAGCATAAACTAGATTCCTCCTCCCCCCTCCCCCCAAAAAAAACCGCAAAAAGAAAAATAGACCAATTATGCTTTTTTCTTTATAGCTGGCTTAAATTCCCTCTCTTTCCTTTTCTATTTTTTTTTCCTCAACTTAATTCTTTTACACGCTAGTCCAGAAATTAGAAATTTTATTTCTTGATTATTTGAAGTATCTAAGATTAGTTGTAATTTGATTAGGTGTTGGAACAAATCAAGTACTTTGTGTTATAAGATGATCACAGCTCCACACGAGTTTAATTTAACTATATATATTTTCATGGAAGTTGACATTCTAGTTCAAGATTTAATTACTTCTAGTACTACTAGGTTGTTTCATTTGTTCACCTTTGCTACTTTTCGAAGCCCTAACAGGACATCTTAGAGGCTAATCTCTAATTTAATTATAGTTAGAGGGTTTAGAAGGGTCTGATCTAATGTATTAAAGTACTTTCATATGTATACATGGTTAGGAAAATAGTAGATTCGGTTGAACCAACTCTATCCGCCTATGAATATCTCTAGGCATCCTTTTGAAAATATCTGTATTATTAATAAAAGAATACCGAAGACGCGTACTCTTTGATTAATTGGTAAAAAGTTATAATTCTATTTATTTTATATCAATTAACAGGGTGTCGTTTCCCGCGGACAACAAACATAGACAGCTTTGAAGTACGGGAATTAATGATCATTTACTTGTAATCTTTTCTTAACTACTACGATTAATCAAAGTTTCAACCAATCTTTGAAAAGAATCATATTCCCTTGTCTAACAAGGGATTAAGACAGTACCCTTGTGAATGTCTATGCAATTTTCGAAGTACAACGCTAGAAATAATTGACATATATTTCTAGGAAACAATGTTTAAGGGGAAAAAATAATAAGAAGTTGGAGTTGGTGTTTGGGGGTACTAATGGAACCCTCTGCAGGAACAATCCATTCTTTGGTGCCTTGTTCCAATCAATAGGCTCTCATTTCTCCAAGGAGTATAATCTAAACCTTGAATTGCAAGCAATCTACGCAACAGCCGACAGGTGTGAAATCTTGAAATTCTAAATACTTCATCCGTTTCAATTTACATGAGGTAGTTTGACTCGAGTCAAAGTATAAAAAAACGAAGAATTTTGAAACTTGTGGTCTTAAAAGCTTAAGGGGTAAAATTTATGTGGGGCCAT